>NC_052065.1:33778964-34078964 GCF_903992535.2 Arvicola amphibius | reverse complement strand
TTCTGTCTTTCAAATGTTGCCAATGACCTTCACATTTGCTCATCTGATTTACTGAGCAGTGCAGAGTTCTGGGAACACAACAGAGACTCTATCTATCCTTGTAGTTGTCGAGAACATTCTTCCCGCCGGGCGGTGGTGGCACACGCCTTTAATCCCAGCACTCGGGAGGCAGAGGCAGGTGGATCTCTGTGAGTTCAAGGCCAGCCTGGTCTACAAGAGCTAGTTCCAGGACAGGCTCTAAAAAAGCTGCAGAGAAACCCTGTCTCGAAAAACCAAAAAAAAAAAAAAAAAAAAAAAGAACATTCTTCCCAAAGGTATATCCCTTATTATCTCTTGCATGGGAATAGAGGAAAGGTGTTGTGTAGTCGGAACACTAGGAGCAAAAAGACTTGGTTGGCACCTGTGAGAAAGAACACAATGGTTTGTAGAGTTGGAGAGGAGGAAGATGAGGCTTGGGGACAGATCAGCAATGGTCTTATAAACTAGTTTAGCATTTAAGATTCATGAGAAGGGGCTGAGGAGATAGCTCAGTGAGTAAAGTGCTAAGTGCACAATCTTGAGGATCTGAGTCTGATCAGGACCTGAGCATACATATTAAAAACTGGGCATGGTGGCTTAGGCCTGTAATTACAGTATTGGGAGGTAGAAACAGGATACCTGAAGCTCACTGGCTAATAGGTGAGTTGCAGGTTTAGTAAGAGGTAATTCCTCTAAAAGGTAAAGTGTGTGTGGGAAGGAAAGGAGATATAAATAATACTAAGGGTGTTTGAAAAAGCCATATGGAAACATACTATTTTTATAAGCTTACTTTATACATATATGTGTGTGATATGTACATATACATACATACTTTTACATATTGTAATGGAGGTAGGCAACAGGGAGTGATGATGCCCTCCCTTCCTTAAGAGCCACAGACTAACAAAGCCCCCCAAGTGCCAGGCAAGAGAGACTTCCCTTCCAGGTTTTCATTGGGGGAAGTCCAAGAGAATCCCCAAAATGTAGGCTATTGCCAATGCCCTTCGGGAACTTGCAAGTAAGACATTATTGCTAAAGATACCACACACTTTGGACACAGGACTTGGAGGAACTGAGCTGAAATTGACCTAGAGCAGTGGTTCTCAACCTTCCTAATGCTGCGACCCTTTAATACAGTTCCTCATGTTGTGGTGACCCCCAACCATCAAATTATTTTCATTGTTACCTCATAACTGTAATTTTGCTACTGTTATTAATAGTAATGTAAATAGGCAAATTATCTGATATCAGACCCCTGTGAAAGGGTCATTCGACCCCCAGAGGAGTTGCAACCCCTCCCATAAGTTGAGAAACACTGACCTAGACATTTTCTCCCTGAGGACTAGCTCCCACAGTGTCTGAAGGTGCTGTGCAAGCTAATAAAGAAGAAAAATAATGAATAGTCATACCAGCTAAAAAACCTAGGAACCATAATGACCAACCTAGCAAGAAGTGCTACAATAGTGGCACTTTTATCTTGGGAGTAACTAAACTAATGGCTGTCTGATTAATTGGGCTTAAGGCCCACTACATGGAAGAGACTACATGCCTGGTACTGTAAACCTAGCCAGTTACCTGTGGCCAGAAATGTCACAGACTGTAGAAGGGAACCTACTACTGCTATTTGCTGGAGAGTCCCAATAGTTTCTAACTGTATTCTACATATTTATCCTTATATTCAGATAAGTGTAGTTATCCCCCTTACTAAAGCTTTATTTTTTGCAAAAAAACAGAGACTTTTTAAAGATTTATTTGTTTATTATGTATACAGTGTTCTGTATGCATGTGTCCCTGCAGGTCAGAAGATGGTGCAAGATCTCATAAGAGATGGTTGTGAGCCACCATGTGGTTGCTGGGAATTGAACTCAGGACCTCTGGAAGAACAGTCAGTGCTCTTAACCTCTGAGCTGTTGTCAGTGAGTCTTCATTTTGTTGACTGAAGTTTCTGTCCTGCCTGGTTCCCACAGTCATTAAGTCCCAAAGAAATCACACAGAGGTCTACATTAGTTATAAACAGATTGGCCCATTAGCTCAGGCTTCTTATTAACTCTTATAAGTTATATTAGGCCATTATTCTTGTTTATGTTAGCCACGTTGCTTGGTACCTTTTTTGGCGAAGCAGTCACATCTTGCTTGCTCTGTGGCTGGATCATGACTGCAGACTGCACTTCCCTCTTCCCAGCATTCTCATTGCCCGGCCTCTATTTCCTGCTTGGTCATCCCACCTATACTTCCTGCCCGGCTACTGGGCAATCAGCATTTTATTAAAAATAATACAAGTACTCAGCCATCTCTCCAGCCCCAGACAGAGACTATTAAGACATTACAGAGATCCACAACTGATCAAAATTCAGAGAATAAGTGATCATTGGATGTCAAGCCCCAATTGGTACATTTATAACACAATCCCCACATCTAAGGGAAAATCAGGAACGGGGGTGGAAAGATTATAATGCCAGAAGACCAGGATACCTGCTGCTAGATAGTATCTTCTAGACATGATGGGGAAGCTGCATCCATGAAATCCCAAATGGTTGCCTAAACAAGACCTGCATAATGATAATACCAGCTGAAATGGTGATGTGAATAGGGGCAGGGAATTTCACAAGTCCTCACCCCCAGATGAAGAGCTACAAACAATCATTGACCACCAAGAGAAGAAGAATCAGTTTTCATCTGAGACATGCCTTTTGACAGGTTATCCAATCCCAAGTGGTCAGCCTTATGAGTAATACTAAATGACCGTTTAGGAGATATATATATATATATATATATATATATATATATATATATATATATATATATATATATACACACACACACACACACACACACACACATATGTATACATATATATACATACATGGAGAGAGAGCGAGGAGTTGGAGGGGGAGAGTGGTGGAATAATATAAGTTCTCATGTATGAAATTCTTTAAAAACTGAAATAATAAGGCGGGGCATGTGAGATGGCTCAGCAGGTAAAGGCACTTGCTGTGCAAATCTGACAAACTTGAGTTTGAACCTTGGAATCCATATAATGTTAAAGGAGAGAACCAGTTCTACAAAGTTGACCACTGACTTCACATGTGACACACACACTAATAATAATAAATCAACAAAGTTTTAAAAAAAGGTGGAGAGTGATAGGTATCAGCCTCCATACATGCACACACAGGTCTGTACACTTGCAAATATACATGTTCCACCACATACAATCTATGAGCTGTAACAATTTTTCTCTTTTTGGTTTTTCAATAGGGTTTCTCAAAGTAGCCTTGGGGGTCCTAGAACTCACTCTCACAGAGATCCGCCTGCCTCTGTCCACCAAGTGCTGGGACTAAAGGCATGCACCACCACCACCTGACTTATTTTAAATATTTTATTTGTTTGTTTTTCAAGATAGGGTTTCTGTGTGTAACTGCCTTGGCTGTCCTGGAATTTGATTTGTAAACCAGGCTGGCCTAGAACTCATGGAGACCCACCTGCCTCTCTCTCCCTAGTGCTGGGATTATAAAGGCATGTGTCACCACACCTGGCTAGGATTTTATTTTTTGGAACAGCATCTTACTGTAGGTCAGGCAGGCCTGGGAACACATTTAGATACTGGGGCCGACCTAGAATTTTCAATAATCCTCCTACATGCCCCCCCCCAAATGTTGGGATTATAGGCATGAGCCACAATACCCAGTTGTAACAGGATTTTAAACACAGGAATCACATAATAAACACATTTTATTTTATTGCAGTGTTGGGGAGAGAACTGAAGGCCTTACACATGCTAGGCAAGCACCTACCAACTGAGTCACACCCCAGCCCAATTACAGAAACAGTCTGAGTGTGTGGAAAGAACATTTATAGTGGGAAGTAGGGAAGAAAAACCACTGGAAGTTAACTCAAGAATTCAAGTAAACTGGGTGGTGGTGGTGCATGCCTTTAATCCCAGCACTTGGGAGGCAGAGGCAGGCGTATCTCTGTGAGTTCGAGACCAGCCTGGACTACAAGAGCTAGTTCCAGGATAGGCCCCAAAGCCACAGAAAAACCCTGTCTCGAAAAACAAAAACAAAATAACAACAAAAAAGAATTCAAGATGTAATGCTAGAGCAGCCAAAGTCAGTAATGTAGAAGCAGAGAAGGGTCCCATTCTGGACTGATTTCAAACTTCTACATGTTAGATTTGCTGAGAGATCAAACAGATTTGAGGTATGAAAAATAAAGCCATTGCTGACACATTTTGTGGCCTGTGTAACTGGAAGGATGGACTTGTCATCCACAGGCATAGGAAATACTCTACTAGGACTGGGCATGGATGGGGCAAGATGAAAAGTTTGGTTTTGCCTGTATTACATTTAAGATGCCTGTTAAGACACTCAAGATGTTGCTCTAGAAGAGTTGAGACCAGGCACGGTGGTTCGCACCTGTGTTACCAAGACTCTGGAGGCTACGATGGGAGGATTGCTGGGGAGTCTGAGGTCAGCTGTACCACTGATTTCCAGTCCGAGCTACTGTGAGACTCAAAACCAACCAGGTGAATGCACACAATTTCTTAGGAGGTGGAGACAGGAGAATCAGGACTTCAAGGCCGTTCTTGGTGATATAGAGAGTTCTAGGCTATCCTGAGTTACATAAAATCTAGTTTCAAAAATACAGAAAAGCTAGGAGGTGATGGTTACACACCTTTAACCCCAGCACTCAGGAGTTAGAGGCAGGTGGATCTCTGTGAGTATGAGGCCGGCCTGGTATTTTACAAAGTGAGTTCCAGGATAGCCAGGACTGTTACAGAGAAACCCTGACTCGAAAAAACAAAAAGAAACTATCTAAAAGAAGAAGAAGAAGAAGAAAAACGAGAAGATTTGAAGACTAAGTATGAAATTCAGGGTCAAGTCTACACTGGAGATGTGAATTTGAAGACCAGAACATGTGGCAACTGAAACTATGAATGTGACTGAGTTTCTAATTGTCTTCACTTTTACCAGTGGGATACATTAAGGATATAATGTATGTTGCATATACAGCCATACTGCATATACAGTAATTGAAGTATGATTTGGACTTTAAGAGGAAGGACAGAAGGGTATTACAGTTAGAAGGGACAACTTAAGAAAAACTGTGGAACTGGGAAAGCAAAAGGGTAGGAAGTAAGATTATTGTATCATTTCTATCTCCTCTAGAAATGTGTGTGTTCCTTCATAGCCTCACCAAGAATTTTTTTTTTTTTGGAACCCTAAGAATCTTTTGTATATTAACCCAGATTTTCCTCCCTGTCTTTTTCCTCTTTCCCTCCCCTCCTTCTTTCTAATGTAGTCATTGTCTTCCTATGTTGCTCAGGTTAGCCTCAGACTTTTGGGTTCAACTAATCCTTCGCTTCATCCCAACTTTCTATCCTTTGCCCAAGTAGCCTATACCAAGTCTGACTAAAACTTTGTTCAAAATGGAGTCCTAAGGGTGACAGTGTATCTCAGTGGTAAGAACACTTGCATACTATATGTGAGGTCCTGGGTTCAATAGCAAACATATACACAAAACAACAGATTCCTGGGAATGAGAGGGGTTCAGAAAGTTGTGGTGTGTGCATTTATTTCTGCCTCCAAGGTCTGATATGTGTCAAACCCTGTTCTAGGCAATGGTGACACAGTAAGAAGCAAGACAGACAAAAGTCCCTTCTGTCATGGTTTTTGTTCCAATTCAGGCAACAAGTAATAGAATATGGAAAAATAAAATTTTCTATGACAGGATGTATTGTGGAAAGTAGCACAAGGGCATACAGGGAACATGGTAAGGGAGGGTTGAAAATTTTCCATGGGGTAGCCAGGGCAGACCTCACTGTGGTGGTGGTGCTAGAATGCTCAAATGGCATGTCTCTTTCAGTCTTCCTTTGGTGTTCCTGATCTTGATGCTTTTGAAGATTACAGGCCTTTTTGTAGCTCACCCATTTGGGTTCATCTAATGTCACCTGACACAGGCTGAGGCTCTGTCTTCGGTAGTGACTCAACCAGGTGATACTGTGCCTTTCTCATCCCGTCTTTTTGGAATCAGAACTTTTTAAAAAAAGATTTTTTATTGTATATGGTGTTCTGTCTGCATGTATACTTGCAGGCCAGAAGAGGGCACCAGATCTCATTATAGATGGCGGAGAGCCACTACGTAGTTGTGGGGAATTGAACTCAGACCCTCTGGAAGAGCAGTCTGTGCTCTTAACTGCTGAGCCATTTCTCCAGCTTGGGAAACAGAATTTTAATACACCTAATTCTAATATAGATGGTACCTGTCAGGTTTCTTTACTGTAAAGTTACTATTTTTCCTCAGTATATTTATGGGGGCTGAAGAGATAGCTCTGTAGTTAAGAGCACTGGCTGCCCTGGAAGAGAACTAAGGCTTGGTTGGAGGCTCACTGCATTTAGTGACCCATATTCATGAGTTCAGGCAGATTCAACCATGACAGAAAATATTCAGGGGACAGCTGAGAATATCAAGGAGAGCCCTGGGTTGTCCCTAGCACCAGTAAATAAAAAGTTGGGGGAGAAATTATTTTTTTCTACACTTTTCATAATATTGCATATAATATATATATACACACTATATATAATATATGTGTACGTGTAGTGTACCAGATACTACACATTGTCCATAGATGATTTAAGTGTATACAGGTTCTATACAAATATTCTACCATTTTTGTGTAAGGAACTTGAGCTGGGCATGGTGCCACATGTTCATAATCTCAGCACTTTGGGAGGTAGGAGGATCAGTTCAAACCTAGTCTTGTTTACATATCCAATTTGAAGCCAGCCTGGTCTTGAGACCTGTCCCAAAACATAATCAAACTTCAGGTGGAAATCTTGGTGTTTTGGCTCAGGTGGTGGCAGAGATATGGTAAGGAGCAATAGTTATCCCTGAACCAATTTCCTGCAGGTAAGTGACATTGTACTTCCACCTTCTTCCTTTTGGTGTTTTTTCCTAACTTCTTGTATAATCTATATATGATGAATGCCATCCCTGCCTCAATCCTGTTCTACCTACTACCATCACCAAATTGCTTTGATTTCCAAGTTCCATATTAATGGAATCATTTAGTATGTACCGTTGTGTGACTTTTCACCTACTTGTGTTTGTGAGGTTCATTTGTTGATACTTTTATTAGGATTTTCTTCCTTTTTGCTATATTTCATTCTGCAAATACATCAAACTTACTTGTTTTGTTAGACTTTTGGACCATTCTCAGTTTGGGGCTATTACAAATACAGCTGGAACGAATATACATACAAGCCTTTTCATTTATGTTGGCTAGATACCTGGGCGTGGAATTGCTAGGTGACAGGGCACATGCATGTTTAACTTCATATGAAGCCAGTTTACCATACTATTTTACTCTACAGTCGCCAAGGTGTGTGGGTTCCCTGGGGATTCTGGAATTGGTGCTCTATAGTAGGAAGGAAACACCCGTGTCAAGTTAGGCCTGCATTCCTAGTCTTGTTTTGCAGCTCAGCTGACTGGGGTTTAAAAGGCAATCCCAGTTTTACGCTCCACTCCATTATGAACCTTTGCCAATACCATAAGCATAATCTGGGAGTCATGGCTGTAGACCATAGAGAGCGAGGTACTGTATTTACACATATAGATGAAGGGTGAACTTGACTGATGCTCATCATGACATCCTTGGGCTGGAGACTTACAGGCCAAGCTTCCTGTATCCCTTTGGGGTCATCATCATGTTGACAGGGTTTTAAGCACCTGTTGTGTTCTACATATAGATGCCTGAGAACACTGTCCCCTACCCAGGAGTGGCAAATCAGTTTAGCCTAGGGACATACATAGGCTAAGATTAGCAGATGAGGGTTAAATGAGGACAGGGGACGGGGGATTCCCAATCTAGGTTCTGAACCACAAACTTCAGTCTCTAACCAGAATTTTACTGGTTGGGATGCTGGCTAAAAACCCATGTATTTATAGTCATCAATGCCCTCCAGCTTAGCCTAGTAGCTATTTATGCATATTGTGCCTGTGTAATCACAAAACATGCTAGGGCATGAGAAAGTAGAGATGAAAGATGCAGGCTTTTTAGATTTTATTACAAAAGGAACAGGATTTGAACCCAATTTCCCAGCAAGTCACCCACTCCAAGTCTAATTTGGTGAGAGCTTCTCTGGTTGGGGAGCAGGATGGTAGGTAGAAGAACCTCCCTTAACCACTTCACATCTCATTTTTTCTGTCCCTGGATGGACACACCCCATGTCTGTAGAAACTGCTTTCAAACTTGTTCACTGGGCCTCATTGAAGCGGGTCACCATTGTCTTGTGCAGTGTCTCCTTGTAGGATTCTGTTGAGGTGACCCCATAGGAACTGCCCCGGGCACCCAGGCCAGAACCTCGAACCCGTGTTTGGGCCTGTGTAAGAGAGGCAGGTTTTGTCAGGCTGGTAGAGGTACACTTGGAATGTTGAGAACTAGAATGTCTCATGCACTCACCTCAATGGGTGTCACAATGCCCTGTTTCTTGCGACCTAGACCACTGCCTTCTTTCCAGCCCATGGCTTGGAGCATACGACTGCCAATGTTGTCACTGCCTAATCCATCCCGAGTGGGCTGTTCAAAGTCACTGCAGGTGACATTGTACAGTGTGAGTGGTGTGCCAGCACCTGACCCCCTCACCTGGTACCTGACCCTACACTCACACAGAGGCTGTAGATATGCCACCATATTTCCTCCTTTTGGGTTCTGGTGGCTCGGGGATACCATACTTCTCCCTGCGTTCAGCTGCACGGTCTCGGTACTTCATTTGCTACAAATTAACACATGTGAGGATGTTGGAATTGGCTGTTATTTTCAGCAAACATAGGCATGGATGGGGCTGAGAGTGAGGAGGATTACAGGCTTCTCTGTATGGCCTGGTCATAGGTCTTGAAGGTCAGGACATGATGGGACGGGAACTGGGAAGAAGTCTCATCACAATAGGACAACACATGGCTGTCAGGCTGTACCTGGCTAAGGAACTTTTTAAGTCCCACTGCCTGGAGTGACAGGGACTTGGAAGGGACAGATGGAATGGAGCCAAGGAGTGGGTCACACCTCACCTCCATGTCATTCTTTTCTAGTGCTTCCAATTCGTTTTCTGACAAGTGGGCTCTCCGGTGAATCTCAAGGTTTTGCTGTAAAGGGGGACAGGAGAGAGTAAAGCAACTGGGCCGGAATGAGCTAGGCACAGGATACCCTGCCAACTCTCTGATCAATTACCTTGTGGAGCCCAGAGAGCTGCTGGTGCCGGATGAGTGCCTCCTTGCTGGGAAACTGGCGGCGGCAGAGCAGACAAGCTAGCTTCT
This sequence comes from Arvicola amphibius, assembly GCF_903992535.2. NCBI lineage: Eukaryota > Metazoa > Chordata > Mammalia > Rodentia > Cricetidae > Arvicola > Arvicola amphibius. The sequence continues at coordinate 34,069,634 of NC_052065.1, read as the reverse complement.
GCCAATCTGTGAGCTTTTCTTCCCGCTCAGGACCCCCTCGCTCCTGCTCCTCCTCACTGTCACTCTCCCCGCTGTAGGCTGCCACCAGTCCTCGAGGTGGGCTCTGTAGAGGGTAGGGGCAGACAGTTAGCCCTGCTGAGATCAGAGACCCCTGCCCGTCTTTGCTCCAACAACTCACTGGGCGGTCATCACTGGCCAACTTTGGGAGGTCCATGCTGGTGTGCTGTCTTTCAGCTAGTGCTCCCTGAGGTAAAGAACAGAGAAATTCAGGGCTCCACAGAGACCCTAAAGAGTGATGAGATTGTTGGTTGGGTACAGATGGACAGTTACAACACACCTTCTTCTCAAGGATGGCATAGCCTGCATCTGCAGTGGCAGATTCCCGCCTTTCATCATCTCGTAGGGCACTAATAGGCTGGAAGCTGTTTTTGAAGTTTTCTTTTTGCTTATTGAGACTGCGGGCCCACCGCTCCATGTCCTTGGCAATCTGGGGGTGAGGTGGGGGTGGAGGTTAAAGTTCCCAGGATTCCTCAAACTTGAGGTTCTATTTTCTCACCCATGACCCTTGCAACAGTAGCCCTTCCTGCCCCGTAGCCACAAATCTAGTACCTTTCTTGTCTGAACCACTGTAAAAGGCTGTGTATACCTGGTTTCTGGGCTATAGCTCTTGGGCCTCATCCTTACAGAACATTCCTTTACAAATGATAAACCACCTCCTCCAAATCATCTTAAAATAAACTCACGCCAAGGAATCCTCCCCTCTACTGGCCCCCATTTCCAAATATTCCCCTGCCTCCAACCCACTCCATGTGGTTTGCAAAGGCAAAGGAGGCAGCAGAAGTAGTGTGGGCAAGGAAGTGAGATACAACTGGGAGGGAGAGCAAGCAGAAAGTCAGGAGGGCAGTGGGGCAATGGTGGTGGTAGTACAAGATTCTATTTTCTGTATTGGCTAGGGATTCTTTTCAAGCCCCTTTCTGGTTACAACCCCAACTACTTCTTTCTATTTTGAGACAGTTTTTTTTTTTCTCTGAGTAGCTCTGGCTGTCCTGGAACTCACTCTGTAGACCAGGCTGGTCTTGGAGATCTACAGGCCTCTGTCTCCCAAGTGCTGGGATTAAAGGCCACCACTGCCTAGCTATAACCCCAACTTCTGTTTGGCATTTGTATTCCTATTTTTCATTTTTGCTTTCTAAAGCAGAGAGCTACATACTTGTGTATGGGGAGGTATGGTACTAGGCCTTGCTACATACTAGACAAGCACTCTTCCACTGAACCACAACTCTAGCCTTGAATATAATTTTAATTTATGTGTGATGTGCTGGTTGGTTTTTGTCAGCATGATACTAGACATATCTGGGAAGAGGGATTCTCAATTAAGAAACTGTTTTCAACGAATTGGCCTATTGGTAAATCTGTGGGCCATTTTCTTAATTACTGATCAACATGGTAGCACCCAGCTCACTGTGGGTAGCACCATCCCCTAAGCAGGTGGTCTTGAGTTGTATAAGAAAGCAGACTGAGCAAGCCATGGAGAACAAGCCAGTTAAGCAGCACTCCTCAATGATTTCCACATCAGCTTCTCCCTCCAGGTTCCTTCCTTGACTTCCCTTCATGATAAAAAACCCTTTCACGTCCACATTGCTTTCGGTCAGTGTTTATCATAGCAACAGAAACCTAAGACATGTGGCATGGTGTCACATTTAATATTCGGTGTTTTTCCTAGGGCATGAGGCATTTTTATAATTCCTTAGGTTCCTGAAAGAATATTGCTTGCTTCTAAGTGTGGTGCTTCCATGTCTCTACAGATACACTGAGGCTCCCTCTAACTGCTCTCTACTAGAAAATCCTGCACTATTTCTTTTCTTAATCAACTTTTTATGGGTCTATGAGAATTTATCTGGGGTCAATAGACATCCACCAGCAGCATGAAGGTTCCCTTCCTGGGATAGAGAAAAGCTGCCAGAGCTCACCCAGATGGCACAAGTCACTTCATGGTGGTAGGTGGTCCTCCTACAGTACAGAGATCTGGCTCAAGAGTCCTGTCTGTCTGAAGCAGTTACTACCTTTGTCCGTGACCATCCACTATTCTACTTTCCCAAGGCAGGAGAGAGCAGGAGGTGACAGAAAACAGACTACAAACAGCCTGGCTGCTGGTTCACCTGTTGGGCTGTCTTCGTCTTGTGCTTCTCTTTCTTCTCTTTTCCCTCCTTTGATGATGCCCCCGTCTCCTTATGTCCATCAGTAGACTGCTCCAAGGCAGGCATGTAGGTTCGCCGCTCCCCATCCCAGTATAGGTACTGTTGGCTCTGAGCATTGTAGTAATACTGAGGAAAAGAATGGGAAGAGGGGACATGAGGAAGGACCTCTAGGGCTAGCTGCCACACAACCACAGTCGTTTTCCCTAGGCTACCCGCTTGTCACCTACCTGAGAGTTGGGGTCATAGTATAGTCCAGTCTGGGGGTCATAGTAGTAGCCAGATGTCTCATCATATTGGTAAGTAGAGACATCAGGAACAGCTGTAGTGAGGAAAGGCAAGGTTGTTGAATTCCTGCCTGCTTAGAAAAGAAGTCCACACCCTTACTCACAGGCTATGGCTACTCACGGTACTGGCTGTAGGATTCTGGGGCAGTGGGACTGGTGGCTGGTGGTAAGGCAGAGCTGGGATGAGTAGGGCTCTGGAGCTCAGACTTGAGCACAGCAGGTGACATGATGGTATATGACTGCTCATGGGTCACATAAGGGAACTGGACTTAGTGTTTGTTAATACGCCCCTACCCACTCAGGATGCACCCTGCCAACCCACCTGCCAACCCACTAGCCTCCCGAGAGTAGCAATGTCATCCTCACCTGGCTGTTGGAAGTTGTGCCCTGGCCACTGCTTCCCTCAGCTGACTGCTGATAGAGCCCAGGGGCAGCACCAGGCTGGGCTCGGGAGAAAGCCTGCAGTGAGACAGAGTCTGCCCCAGTCTCAAGGGAGGCCTCAGGACCTGAAAGGAAAACCAAGGAGAATGTCCATGAATGTCAGACCATGAGACAATAGGCTTCTAGGCCCCACAATTAGGCTCAGCAAGAGAGGTTGAGGCTCACCTGCTCCAGCTGGGTCTCCTTTGGTCCCAGTCATGCCTTGGCCCTTGGTGTTCTTAAGGTAGCCATGGGCATAGAGGGAATCTGTGCCCTGGCTGTTGCCATAGCCCTCATCCTGTTGATAGTAGCTGTAGTCAACTGGTGGCTCCTCGGGGGCAGCCCAGGCACTTTCTCCACCCTGGGAAGCCTGAGGAAGATCATTAGAACAGGAGGGGGCATAAGGGATCTGCTAGAAGCATCTGTCCGCCATGTGGAGCTAGCATTTCTACTTGACAGAAAAGCATGCAGTCTCAAGGTAAGTAAAAAGCAAGGGGTCCTGACCACAAGATTAACAGAAGAGGAAAAAAGACTAGAGAAAGGATAAATGCCCAAATGCTACCCTCCCACCCTAGGCTGACACTGATGTGTTAGGCCTCGAACCAAGTAAGACATCTCCTTTATTTCCCCCCTCCTCCCGCCCTTACCCCTACAACAACCTGGCCTGGAACGTGTAGCAATCCTCTTGCCTTCGCCTCCACTCCCCGTATCAGTGCTAGGATTACAGGTATGTATCACATCTTGCTATCCTCCAAGTCTTTATTCTCTTCTACCAAGTTTTTCACTTCCCTTTCCTTTTTGTTTTTGTGGTTCTGAGACAGGGCCCCAAACTCAGTATATAGTCAAAGAATGGCCTTCAACATCTGATCCTCTTGCCTCCACCTCCAATTTTTTTGATATTGTTTCTTTTTATTCATGTCATATATATGTACATAAACAATGTCTCTCTCTGTCTCTGTCTCTCTCTCTCTCTCTCTCTCTCTCTCTCTCTCTCTCTCTCTCTCTCTCACACACACACACACACACACAAATACACAACACATTATACCAAATCAGGACAATTAAAAAAGTTCTACCCAACAGCATAGAGCACCAATCCAAAGAGTGTTGTCAAGAAAAGTACAGGAGGTAGGGATAGAGGGAAGGTCCAGCAGATAAGAGCACTTGTTGCACATGACCCAGGTTCAGTTCCCAGCACCCACATGGTGGTTCATAGTCATTCAAAATTCTAGGTCCTGGGGATCAAGACACCTTCTTCTGACCTCTACAGGTACTGGGCACACACGGTGCACATACATAGGTACAGGCAAAACACTTATACACAAAAAATGTTAAAAAACACCTTAAAAAAGAAAAAAAAAAGCCCAAAAAGTGACTGGGAAGGATGGAGGATGGAGTGGGAATGGATTACTGTCTACAGAAGCAGGAGCAAAGTTGAAGGCCTACAATACCTGTTATAAAAGGGCAGAACATTTAGATAAAAAGCCAATTTTGCTTTTTGCAGAAAGAGGACAGAAGGGTTATGAAAGTCAGGTGCCAGGGTGATGGGGCAGAGGAGGCTAAGTACCTGTGAGATTGCCCACTGGGCAGCAGCAATGGCAGTACTGGCCACAGAGGCAGCATTGATGCGACTGCCTTCATTGGAGGCCATATCCCTGGGGAGGATAGTAGAAACTGGAAATGAAACGGGGAGCCCCAAGGTGGTGGTGGGAGGCAAGCTATAAGGGGGCTTAGGTGGGGCTCTGACCTCTTAGAACCCTTGGCAAACTCCACGTTGATGGTCTTGCCATCGATGGTGAGCGGAGGGTGCAGGGCCTGCAGGATCTGCAGCAGCTGGGCTGCCTCCTATGGGTGGACCAAAGGGTCAGGCCCGGGGAGGCCCCCCGGCTCCATTGCCCCATTTCTAGATTGGGACCGCGTTGTGGGTGGGGTAAAGGACCCTCCTCCCTGCCCTGGGGGCCGGGACCATAGCTGCCCGGCCCCCCCCTGTGCCGCCCTCACCACGATGGTGGAGAGCTGGATGAAGGCGAAGCCTCGGTTCAGCTGAGTCTGCTTGTCCTTTATAACACGGACATTGGAGGATGACAGCACTGCATACGGTGCTAGGGCACCCAGGATGGAGTCCATGGTGCTGTGTGGGTTCAGGTTGCGCAAAATAATGGCTGTGGGAAAGGGCCCGGTGTTAGGACGCACCTCTCATGGTCTGCTAGGGACCCAAGTTGCTTCTATGCTCAGTACCTTCTGCTTCCTCTTACCTCTTCCTCTTAAATAAACTCTGCTTGTCAGTCCAAGTGCCTGCTCTGTCTCTCATTCACCAGGAAACCTCTCATACACACCCCCAAATTAGTTTGCGGACAGTCCCTCCCTTGCTCTCTCTATATCACGTGTTTTCCCCCCATACCAGGTAAAAACACCCCCCCCCCATAAGGACCAAGTTTTGTTCATTACCACATCTCTGGCTTCAGAGGTCCCAAACCAGATGCCCTAGGGCACAGAGGAAGGAGGAAAGAACAACTGACTCACTGTCATTGGCGTTCTCGGAGCTTGGCTCGGAGCCCTGGGACAGGGCTTGGGAAGTCAGTACTCCCTGGGCCTGGTAGGGCTGCGGTAGTGGGAGTAGGCCCTGGCTTAGCTCCCGCCCACCCAGTGGCAGTGCCTGCTGATCCAACCGGGTGCCAAGGGGCAGCTTCTGCTCTGCCTCTGTCAGGGATGGTGAGAGACAGACTGGTGACAAAGGTGGAAGCTCCATGGATGGTCATACTCCCCACCTCTCCACACTGGCCCTTCACCTCTTTCCAGTCCCAGTTAGTACGGCTCACCTGATTTGGGCACACCACATTTGAAGCACTTCTCCCGGCGTTTGAAGTTCTGGACACCACACTGTGAGGCACAGGCCAGGTGGTCAGGGCTTTCCATGATATTCTCCAAATATGGACCCACAGAACATAATAATCCCCAGGAATGGAGCTTTTGGGGTCAGGGGTCTTCTGGAACTTCAATCCTGGGAATCTTCTCTGACAACTGGTTCCAGCACTAGCCCTCTTACTTCACCAATCAGCAACTCTCGCTGTTACAGCAGTTGCTTCTCTCCCCATCTTGTTGAGAGACTATCAGCTCTCAGGATTGTATCCCATGATCCCTTTTCCTGAGACTTGCTTATCTAACAGAAATTTTCATTGTTTCCTACTGGATGCCTTTGGTCAGATCCTTCCCATTCCTTCTTGCTAGAACTAGGTTGAATAAAGCTAGTTTTGATTTTTCCCCTTGGATAGTCCAGCTACCAAAGACCTTGTCCAGCTTCCATTACATTCTATCCCTATTCCAGTCAGGTATTTAAAGCAGCGTGCCTGTGTCAAGCCCTACACCATGTGATCAGGACAGGCTGCTTAGACTGTGCTGACTCGAGTTAGGGGCAGAGAATGGGCCAAGAGGGACACAGTTCACTGGGCTGGGCTACACAGAAGCAGGAAGGTTACATCTGGGAAGCCCAGAGATTTTGCTGGGAAGGGATCTTTAGTGGAGGGACTAAGAGACTTTGTACAGTTAGTGAAAGGGAGCATGCAAAGACACAAAAGCCAAGGCTGGCAAGGGAAGATGGTGACAGTTAAAGGAGGGCCTCATGCTAAAACTAGATGTTATTAGAGTTTTAGCAGAGAAGGGAGGGTATGGTCAGAGCTGGGTTTCAACTGCAACATTACAAGTGAGGGTGGAGAAAAGGATGAGACTAATTGTAACAAGGAACGCTCTGTGGGAACTGGAAGGGAGGGCGTAGGAATTGGCATGAATATGAGAATGGCAAAGAAGGGAAGGTGGCTATTCTGAGATGGAAATGAGAGGGTCTGGTAACCAAAAGGCATGTAGGACACAAAGGAGAGGAAGACAAAGAAAACAATGGTTTCAAGGAAAATATGAAAAAAAGATAAGTACCACTTATCACTTTGTTCCTCTTTCTAGAGAGGTTGAGCATCTCCCCTATATAAAGATGACAGGTACCATTCTCCCACTAACCAGACTGCTTCTCAGGGAGATGACAGGGTCCTCCACTAGCTTTCTCTCTCAGCCTTCCTATTAGATTTCAGGACTACAAGATAGCCCTGGCACATAAGGCTGTAGAATCACAAAACTGGCCTCAGGGCAGACCTAAAGCCACTTAGGGAACAGGAAGTGGCCCCATAAGCTAAAGGCTCAAGCATGGTTGCGCCTTTCTGAGCCTCAGCTTCCTCTCAGGGAATATGATGATACTCACACAACTTACAGGGTGGACCTTCAAGGTTGAGTTACCCACAGAACACTCTGTGCTTCTTTTCAATAGCTACTTAAGAGTTGAATGTAGGCCAGAAGTCTTTTTCTATGTTGCTCTCCATTAACAGTTTCATTCTCTCAACAACTTAATTAGTGCTCATTCTCACCTCTTAAAGCTTAAGAAAAGTGATGTACAGATAGAATAACCACCTTGACTACTATCAAGGCAGACCAGAGACAGTCTGTAAGCAGCCTGGTTCTGAAGGCTATGTTTTACACACTGTAGGAGGCTTAAGTTGTCACCGATTAGTCACTGATGCTATTATTTCTTTTAAGTCTAATGGGTCTCTAGGCCAGGCTATGTTTGATGAGGGTAGAGCCTTGCTGACTGGGGCTGGACAGCCTATTCCCACACATTTCCTCTCACAGGCTCTGAGTGAATGAGCTGCTGCTGCTCCTGCTGGGGCAGTTTTCCCCCACAGCACCAGCTGGCCACCCATCCCTGTACCTTATTACACAGCCAGTCCTCATTGATCTTGGGTTTGGGGTCGCTGTAATGCATGGATACTTTCTGGCCCAGGATATTGAGGGAATGCTGTGGGAAAAAGCAGAGTACAGTGAGGCCTAGGTAGCAGTGCCCCACACACCGTTTCAGCAAAGGAGAAGAGAGTGAGCGAGCCCTTCAGCTGGATGGATGAGGGACAGGGAATGAAGGGAGTTTGGAGAACTGATGGAGGGAAGAAGGAAAGGAGGGAGGGAGGGAAGGAAAGCACCACAGCTCTCAGGGTACAGCTGCTTACTGTTTACGCCCACATACACCCACACACCCACACACATACACACACACCATCAGGCACATAGTGCTCGGTTGACCAACGACTGCCGAGTTGGGAGTGCTCCCCCAGCTTGGTCCTGACAGTGCCAGGCCACACCCAGGGCCAGCACTACACAGGCTACTCTGGGAATGAGGGGAGATGGGCAGGGAAGAGAGAGGAGGGGAGAGAAAAAGAGAAAGAGCGCACGAGCGCTAGTGCTGGAGAACGGGAAAAAGAAAGCCAATTTAACAGACGGAGGTTTCCCGCCATGAGGCCACTTTCTCAAGGTTGGCCGGGTCCTGGGCCCACCGCACTAGCCTTTTGACCCGACCCACAGAGCAGGCCACAGGGTTGCCTCTACCAGGACCCTCCACTTCACCACAGCTGCCCGTTCCTCCCCTGACACTTCTCTCTAGTGCTCTCTACACCAGTGATAGGATAGGGCTGGGTAGCCAGGTTAGACCCTTGAGTCTTGGAAGGTCCCAACGCAGTTGAGTTGGGATCTAGTGCCAGGCTAGGGGAGCCAGCTCCCTCCGTTGCTGACAGAGCACAGTTCCTTATTGAGAAGGTAGAGGAGGGGCCTCCTGTGAGTGGGGAGGGTGCTGTGAATGGGAGGGACCAATGAATTGAGCCCAGGGCGTCAATAAAACTATCACACTTGACTGGAACTTTCAACCAAAAAGCAGTGTTGTCCCTCTGCACGGAACTCAGAGGGCCAAATTCACATGCAGGAGAGAGCTAGCAAAACAAGTCTTGCTAGTTTGTGTGCCAACATCTATGCTCCCCAGTGGCAGGATTTCAGTGGTCCTGAGAGCACAACCAAGTTCTGGCTCTGCTGATTCAGGAGCAGAAGGTTCCTGCTTGGGTGTGGGAAGCTAGGGGAAGGAACTTACCCTGGCAGCTCTTTCTTTGAGAGCTCAGCCAGGAGAGGTGAGGGAGAGCTAGTACCTGGCAGTAGAAAGGGGCCAAGGGACAGTGTTGAGAGTGGGCCCCAGATGGGAAGCCCAGTGGGTAGTGAGAGATGGGAAGAGGAAATAGTGGTGGTCAGGAGGGGAGAGAAAGGGGGTAGGGGTATGGGACACAGGGCCACAGGGCAGGGAACTGTGTCCATAAGATTCAGGCGATGGGGAGCGCTCGATTATAAAGTAGTATTTGTTGGGGGGGGGTTCAAGTGCGGCAAAGCAACCTGATTGGCTTCCATCCATCGTGTAGCGTCCTGCAAGTGACTAAACTCGACGAAGGCGAAGCCCCGGCTCTGACCTGGAGACAGCATTCAGATACAGACGCAGTGGGTTAGTCAACAGCTTTGGACACACGGCGTTCCCAGGGGCAGAACCCGAGGGGAGAGGACCAGGGGCAGATAGGGAAAGGGGAAGAGGAGAAAGGAAGAGAAAAAGTGATGAGAGAGAGAGAGAGAGAGAGAGAGAGAGAGAGAGAGAGAGAGAGAGAGAGAGAGAGAGAACAGGGAAGAGAGGAGTCAAGGTAGATGGTTGGGAAGGGCAGGAAAGAGGGAAAAGGGCAGGAAAGAAAATAAGAATAGGAGAGTCATATCAGAATAGGAGACGTATATCCCAACTGTACAGTGAGATTTGGGGGGGGGGGGCGGCTCAGGCAGACTTGCCTAGCCAGCCTGGGGTGACAGATGGAGAACTGAGAGGGAAGGGATACAAGGAGATATGTGTCTCTAGAAGAGGAGGCTGCTTTGACTCCATATAGGCCAAAGCAAATAACTCATGGACAAGCCTAGAGCAAGGCCAGGAGGATTACTGGAACAGGTGTTTAATCAAAAGAGCAAGAGAAGCCAGGCTAAGTTGGTCTGTGAGGCTATTGGGGGTGGGAGTAGTGTTTCGGACAGCACATAGGAAACCAGGGGCTTGTTAGGGAACAATCTCAGCTTAATCTTGGTGTAGGCAAAGGGGAGGATAATTGCTAGGGAGCCACTTCAGGGCCACAGTGGGGAGATTGTAACCACTGACAGTCAAGATTCTCCTTAATAGGCAGATGGTGGCTGGAGCTGGCCAAGAGTACGTTACAGGTAAGAACAAGTGCCTAGGAGAAATGTCCAAAGCCACTGAGAGGCCATACCTGGAATGCCTCCTTGGGGAAAGAAACAGATTCTGTCAGTAATTGGTATAGCTAGAGTAAAGCAGAGCAAGACCTACATGTCACTGAGACAGACTCCAGGCCTGGCCAGGGCCTTGGGGCTTACGATTCTGGGAAAGTAACTCCTTTAGAGGTAGCGATGGAAGGAGGCTTGAATGTGGTGGGTCTGGAGGGCATGCTTCATCCAAAAGAATCACCATCAGGATGCATGGGTGGGTAGAATTGTATAGGGGGTAAGCAAGGGAGGATGGAGAGAGGTAGGAGGTATAAGGAGAGAGACTGAGATGGAAAGAGAAGCCCAGGCAGAGTAAGGCCCCACTGTGCCTGCCTTGGGGAGCCTGGGCAATGGTCCTGCAGAGACAACTCCACCCACCCTGCTAAAACCTCAGGCCAGCTCCAAGCAGCCTGCAAGAGGGAGAGAGGGAGAGAGAGAGGGAGGGAACAGGTGAGGCCAGAAAGTTCTGGCTGCTCCTTAGGATACGCGAGCCATCCCCGGCCTCCCCTCTTGGGACATAATGGTGGGTCCATGTGAGACCTACTTTTGGTTAGAGGCTGCTGTCAAAGTGATGTGAAAGAGACCAAGGGGCAGAGGAAGGAAAAGGAAGTATATGTATTAGGAAGGGTCACCACTTCAGATACTCAGAGTCCCAAAGAGGTTTTCCAGAGCCTGGCCCTGGCCTTGCCCCTGGGAATAGTCAGCTCAACCCAGAGCTTCATCCCCTTCAGGACAAGCCCCCCTGTGGAGGCTGTTGGCTGGAGCTGTGAGAGTGGGGGTAGGAGAGAAAAAGAGAGGGCACCCTCCCCAAGCTGCCCATTCCCAGCTGTGGCAGGAAGGGGCATAGGGAGGGGAAGAGGGAGGGAAAGGCAGAGGTAGAAGGGAGTCTTGGAGGCTGAGATTGGTCAGCAGAAGGGGAGGGCACTGAGAACAAAAATTCACCTGAGGATTTGTTCCGCATCAGCCGAACCTCCCGTGCTTGGACACCATGGGACTGCAGCTGGCCACGGATCTGTTCAGAAAATAAAGAAGTGGGATGGATTTAGTAAAGAAAGCAGCTAAGTATATGACACTAACACACACACACACACACACACACACACACACACACACACCCCTCCTCTGCCTCTTTCAAAGCATTCCCCAATAACAACAACTACAACCCACACTAGTACAGTCTTGCTTCCAGCCCCGGACTTACAGAAAGTGAGTCAAACACAGACAGAAACACAGTACAGGGTAAAGGATGGCAGCAAGATGATCCCCAGGGGCACAAAGACAACAGGAGAGCAAGTGAGGCAGCAAGTCAGGAATGGTGGGCAGGGTGATCTGACAAGAGGCTTAGTGGTAGCCAAGAACCATAGAAGCTGGAATGCAATTCTTATCCATCACAAAGGAATTACTCCCTCTCCTACCTATGACACAGAGAAGGATAGGAGCCTGAGTCATTTCAGCCATGTGAGGAGGAGAAACTTAAAGACAAAAAGGCATGGTGGTTGATCTGGAAAGCTTTCTGAGTGAAATGATCCTGAGGGAGACTACAGAGGCAACTGAGGACCCCAGGTAAGACAGTCTCTAAGCTGGCAGTACCTCTTTTGGTTGATGGGGAATTTATGCTAGATACATTTTGGGGAGAACAATCTGTGCTTTTGGGCATCTGCTCTCCATCAGGGTAACAGACAAGAAATTAAGTCTTATGAACACCAGTATGCAGGAAGATGAAAAGCAGTCAAGACTCCAATCAAGGAAGGCTTGGGAAATAACAAGAACATGGACTCTGGGGTCCAGCAGTCCAGGTTTAGACCCCAACTCTACTTTGCCACTTGTTGGAACATAAAGAAGTCACTTTGCTGACTGGGGCTATGTGGGACTGACTACAATTCGTACCTTCCAGAAAGAGCCTCTGTGAGGCCTGGCATGGCCCACCCTACAATAAAACCTCAGGTAAAAATGTCAGCAATCAGCCTGATCTTAGAAGGACTTCTTAGTGGGAATTACTACTGTCACAAAAAAAGGGCAGCTGGCAAGCTTTCAGGGAAGCACTGCTCAGAGAACTGACTGGGGCTGAGGGCAGTGAGGGATACAAGGAGCAGGGAGACTAATCAAAACTCTACTTTAGTAATACTCTTGGATTTCAAATGTGGCTTGCCATAAGACATCTATATGAGAAGGAAATGGGTGAAGAGAGGAAGATGTAAGGCAGAGAATGTCACAAAGGCAAATGGTCAAGAAGCTATCAAGAGCCACCTATGGGTAGCTGTGGCCAGGCTGTCACTGCTGACAAAAACAGAGGAATATTTCCATATTTCAGAAAAGCCTCGTGGGCCCTAACATCTTACTCTCATGGGTCTCTGCCACCAAGAATATCCAACACTGGGTCTGGCCCTCCATCCACATATACGAAAAGGATGAAAGCCAATGGAATGTACAGGAGGGATGTTCTTCTCTCATACCCACCAGCACTGGACACCCACGCTACTGCCCTTGGGTTAAGCCAGCCTGTCTGCTGCCTTCTCCCTTCCAGACCAGGAACTGATGGGGCCCATCCTGGAGGATGGATAGTGCTGGGGGACAGGAGCTGGTGGGGGAGAAGAGAGGGAAGGAGCTGTGGTTGGTCGCAAAGGATGGGTGTAGAATAGCTGAGGGCCCTGGAGAAGACCCAGCCTGGCCTCCTGCTCTGCCACCAGCCCAGGGCCATGGGGGGGCACGTGCGTCATCCTTAGTGGCTGCCTGTTGCAGCATCCTCAGCATGACAATGTTACTGGCCTCCTCCTCCTCCTCCTCCTCCTCCTCCTCCTCCTCCTCCTCCTCCTCCTCCTCCTCCTCCTCCACTTCCTCTTCCTCCTCCTCTTCCTCCTCCCCTTGCTGGGTCCGATAGTCGCCGTCTCTGGGGAAGCCTGGCGGGCCAGTGGGACTGTGCCTGTGCCGCCTCCACCGCCTCCGCTGAGTCTCGGAGCCCGGGGAGGCCTCGTAGGAATCCTGGCCGACAGAATAAGATGAGAGACACCAGACAGGCAGTCAGCCTGGGTGGGCCTAGTGGCTGGCCGATGGCTCTCTGAGACAGGCAGGCTCTGAAAGCCAGGGGTGGGCAGGCGGGCTCCGGTTAAAGGCTCAGGCAGAGTGAGTAGGCCTTGGATTGTAGCCTTTTAAAGGCTGCAAATGTTCCACAGGATACTTTTGGGGAGCTGCCTTCAAAGAATGGCAGTATTGGTGTGGAGGAGGAACTCCCAAAGGCAGGTAGACAAAAAACAAACAAACAAACAAACAAAAAACAAAAACCACACAGCTCAAACCTCCTTGGGATAAACTAGCCTGGGTTTTAGACTTTGCCTTCAATTTCTTCCCTCTTCTTCCTTTGCCAGCTCAGCTATTATGTGTACAATTATTTACTGTGCCACTGAAAAACACCTGTCTTCTATAGTTCCCTGCTTAAGATTGGGCCCTGGAACCAAACCAGCAGTTTTACAGTTTCAGATATGAGTCAAAGGCAGCCAGCAGGAGTTGGTGGGCTACTATGCTCCCCCTTGGTCCTTGTTCCTCAGCCCTGACAAAGTCTTTGTTCATTATCAGTTCTTTCACAAGAGAGTGTAGCTGCTAATTCTTAGCTGTTGTCCGATCTACTAATTTCAACACTAAGCAGATCTGGCCTAAGCCTACATCCTCCCACTTGCAGAGGACAGGCCCAGACAATTGGATGCTGTATTCTATACTTGTCAACGGTCTCTTTCCAGGGTCCATTGTACCCATTAAGAGACACTGCTCAAGAGCAGGCAACTGAGAAGCCTGGATGCCTATAGGCCCTGGCTAAGCAAACAAAGTATACCAAGGGAATAGCCCCTCTGCCTAGAAGGTAGAGGATAGCTCAAATATAATTCCTCCTCAAGGCTCGGCTTGCAAGTGTAACCTTTCCATACTACTAGACAAAGAGTTGCCTGCCTGCCTGCCTGCCTGCCTGCCTGCTTACACCAGGTCTTTGACTGTTCCCTCAGACTGGAGTTCTCTGGGGCAAGGGTGTTTTTAGCTTCTCATGGTGAGCATCATGTCTCATCATTTAGGCTGGAGGTAACTATCACACAGAACTGGCTTCCCCGGAGGTCCTTTCCTTCCTTTCTGTCTAAAGGTTTTGTCAAGATCAGGAACACCCAGTGTTAGCTTCCCAGAGTTGTTTGGCTTGGATGATAATTCTGTTCTCAGGTTGTCCTCCCAACCCTAGATGCTGGGTCCCATGGAAGAGATCCTTTTGAGTACCCTAAATTGGTGGGGCAGGCAGTATAGGCTTGCAGTGAACCAAAGACCAAAACTGAACAACAGGGAAGAAGGGAAAGAAGTAATGGCTAGGAACCTTGAGAAATACAGAATCAAGCAGTGTGGAAGCCAGGGAAACCCAACTCAGAAGAGTCCTCAGAGAAGGAGCAGGGACAGAACCTCCCCTAGGTGACACAAAGCAACTGAGCAATCCAAAGGCACAGGAGCAGAACATGGCCTACACCTGGTGTTGCAGGTAGATACACAGGCCTTTCAGGAGCATTTCCCCCAAGACCTGGCCTTGCCCTCACCTCTGCACTTTGCTCTTCAGAAGAGTCATCATACTCATGTTTGCCCTCCTGACTGCCATACTCTCGGGGGTAGGAGCGGTAGTCCATGTCTCTATAATCATGGTCCCGGCTGCGGTTCTCTCCACCATCATCCTGTGAGCGATCAGTGGCTCCATAGCGGCCAGTCCTGTCACCACGACCACCTCTAGGAGAAGAAGGATGGGGATTAGAAGACCATTTTCCCCAAAAGGCTCAAGATGTAAGAGTTACCCTACAACCCTCTCTCAAGGACCTCAGTCCCACTCCCCAGAAAAAAAGACTCTGAAAAATCTCACTCCACTGCATGGACTAACTACTATATGCTCTTAAAGTCAACCCACTTATCTCCACCCCTTCCTCACTTCTGGTCCACATGTATCACAAGTTTCCTGAATGGATTCCTCACCTCTATCCAGGCTTCTCCCAATTCTGTCTTTGTACCTAGAACCCCAAATATGAGTACTCTCTAAGATAAAGTTAATCAACCCCAGCCATGTCATTCACTTTAGTGATTTCCTCTAAACAGATAAAACACCCAAATTTTCAACAAGATCCCAGTAAGCCTACAGGGTAAGGTCTATGCAAACCTATCCCTGCCTGCCCTATGTATGCCACTCTATCCACTTCACAGCCATCTTGCTAGAACTGGCAGCTCTCCAGGTAAATTTCTCCAACTGTGAGGACCTTGTAAAGGGTCTGAGTTCCTGGCGCCCAAATGGCAGCTGCCAGCTGCCTACAACTCCAGGTCCACTGCCCTCTTCCGGCCTCTGATGGCATCTGGATTTACATGTGCATAAATCCACACAGATACATACACATAATTAAAAACAAGCCGGGCGGTGGTGGTGCACGCTTTTAATCCCAGCACTCGGGAGGCAGAGGCAGGCGGATCTCTGAGTTCGAGGCCAGCCTGGTCTACAAGAGCTAGTTTCAGGACAGGCTCTAGAAACTACAGGGAAACCCTGTCTTGAAAAAAAAAACAACAACAAAAAAATTCTCCAATTATAGTTAACTGTAAAATATCTCAAAATTGATTTAATTTGTAAATCTTTGATGAATTAAAAGAGTACTACAGGGATTATGGATATAGTTCAGTAGTAGAATGCTTGCCTAATATATAAAAATCGCTGACTTCCATCTCAGACTCTGGGGGAAAAATTACTAGACATAGGTAGGTCCCAGTTGCCCAAGATCCTGAGGCAGAAGGTTTGAGCCTAGAAGGTCAGGGTGAGCCTGGGCAACATAGCAACCCCCATATCTAAAAATATTGGTGTTGTAGATGTAGTTCACCAATAGTACACAGGCCCAGCATGCAGAAGGCCCTGGGTTCTAGTTCCCATATCACAAAAAGTTAAATTACTTAATGGTGAGTTCTAGGAAATGATGGACCATGCCTGCTGAGTCCTTATTCCTCAAAGCTTAATATAGTATATAGGACTCAGTATGTAATAACAATCAAGTATCTTCTGGCAGGCATACCAATAATCTCAGCATTTGAGAGGTGGAGGCAGGAAGATCAGGATTTCAAGGTTAGTCAAGGTACAAAATGAGTTTAAGGTTACACAAGATCCTATCTTTTAAAAAAAGTATTTTAAAAAGAACCAATACATGTTCATTTAAAAAGAAAATATACTGCTATGGGTGTTTATCTCAGTGCCAGACCCTGTGTTTAGTATCCAGCATTGAAGAAAAAAAAATAAAGATGTTAAAAAAAAAACACTGTCAAGCAAGATGAATCAGACCTCACAGAAGAATGCAACAAGATTCTACTTATGAGCAGTAATAACAGTAGAATGGCCATTATTGACACCACTCAAACTATATTATTTTAATGACACTAGCTAAAGCAATTAAATAAGGGAAGGAAGAAAAGGTATTAAGAATTATAGAGGGGTGCCTGGAGGGATGGCTCAGTAGTTAAGAGCACTGACTGCTCTTCTAGAGGACCTGGATTCAATTTCCAGCACCCACATGGCAGTTAACAACGGTCTGTGACTCCAGTTCTAGGGAGTCACCTAGGGGACCTGACACCTATGCACATAAGATAAAAATAAATAATTAAAAAAAAGAACTGTAAAGGTAAAAGAATCATTATTTGTATCTAATTTTAGAATAACCCTGCAAAGCCTAAATCAATCAAAAGAAAGATCACAAATAAATCAGGAGCTTCAGGTACAGTTCAAGGACAACATATTCATGACTCTAATTTCAGTACCCCCAAAACAGTAACAGTGATAATGATGACAATGAAAATCAGGGGCCAGAAAAACGGCTCAGAGATTTAAGGAAGTTTGGTTCCCTGCACCCATGTTGGGCAGCTCACACCCACAAGTGACTCTAGCTCCAGGGAATGTGATGCCTACTTCTGCCTCCTGAGCACATGTAAACATACACTCACAGACTCACATAAATAATAAATATATTATAAATATAAATAAATATAAATAAATATATAAAATTAATATGCACAATACAAAACACCCTGGTTTGATTCCCAGCACCTACACGATAGTTCACAACAGCCTGTAACTTAAGCTCTTTGGGATCTGAATACACGTGCCCAAACATACATGCAAGCACATATACATAAATGAAAATAATAAATCTTATAAACAAAAAAAGATTATGTATGTGTAAGATCTTATGACTATTCTTCACATACGTGAAGATTTACTTGTATAGTTATTTTTTTAATTATTATGTATACTGCGTTCTGTCTGCATGCATGCCTGCAAGCCAGAAGAGGGCACCAGATCTCATTACAGGGGGTGGTAAGTCATCATGTGGTTGCTGGGAATTGAACTCAGAACCTAAAGAAGAGCAATCAGTGCTCTTAACCACTGAGCCATCTCTCCAGCCCACTTGTATAGTTATTTACTTTTTCTTTGGTTTGGTTTTAAGATAGGGTTTCTCTGTGTAGCCTTGGCTGTCCTGGAACTCGATCTGTAGACCAGACAGCCTGGCATCAAACTCAGAGATCAACCTGCCTCTGCCTCCAGAGTTCTGAGATTAAAGACATGCATCACCACTGCCTGGCATTTTTTTTTCTTTTTAAGGATAGTAATGATTTTGTTTGAAGTGATTTCTGAATTAGACTTGAGGTTATGGGATTTTGTTTTGTTGAGAAACAAGAAAAGAGGCCCTTCTGATTATATACTACCAAGCAGCAGCAGCATGACTTGTCTCTGGTGATGTTGACCTTGATCATTAAAGTGGTATTTATTGTTTTTCTCAACCTACAAAAAATTTGGGGGGCTAAGGAATGTAGTTCAGTTGGTAGAGTACTTGTGTAGCATATATGAAAACCTCAGTTTGATCCCTGCATAAAAACCAGGCATAGTAGTACATACCTATAAATTCAACACTTGGGAGACAGAGGACCAGAAGTTGAAGATGGTCCTTGGCTATCTCTCAAAAAATATTCCTATTTTTCCTTTTTATGTACTCTATGGTTTAATTTAGATAAAAGTCATCAAGACCAGTCCACACTCAAGAGAGGAATTAAGCTGTTTTTGTGGGAGAAGAAATATCTATGCACCTATCTTATTTAGAATCTATCTTATTTGCCATGTTTCTTCACTCCCGCCCTCCCTTTCCTCTTTTTGAGACAAGGTCTTACTATGCAGTCCAGACTGACTTGGAATTCACTATGCAGACCAGGCTGGCTTCAAAGTCAAGAGATTCACATGCCTCTACCTCCTGAGTGCCGAATTAAAGGCATATGTCATCATGCCTAGCCTTGGAATGGTTAGATCTGTGACAGAGACTTTTCTCAATATAAATTTTTGTTTTTTCGATAATTTCGTAATACTCAGCGTATTTTGATCACAACCACCCTCCACTTCTCCCTAACTCCTCCCAGATCCACAACCCCTCCCAACGTCATGTCTTCTCTCTTTTTTTCAATAGTCCACTGATTTCAATTTGTACTGGCTATATACTTATAGGTGTGGGGCCCTCTACTGGAGGGTGATCAGCCTATCAGAGGCTACCCTTCCCAATAGAAAATTGGCCCTCCCGTCCCAAGTCCCAAGAAGCCATCAGCTAGCCCCAACCCAGAACATTTTTATTACACAAGATTTTAAAATGTCCAATGTTTGATAAAACCACACATGTGCACACACTCAGGGAGGGGGAGAGATTTAATATAAAAGGTTATGTTTCAAATTAACAAGGCAATTCCCTAGTCAATAAATAATAGTATCTATCAATAAACAGTATCTAGTTGATAAATAATAATAGTTATCTGGTCTAGGAAACAACAAGTTACAATCAGCGTGTCAAACATAGTATTTTTGTTCATTTTTTAAAAATTTCTGAGGCAGGGTCTCACATAGCCAGGATAGACTTGAACTTTTTTTTTTACATGTTAATTTTTATTTTTTTAATTATTTATTTATTATATATACAATATTCTGTCTGTCTGTATGTCTGCAGGCCAGAAGAGGGCACCAGACCTCAGATGGTTGTGAGCCACCATGTGGTTGCCGGGAATTGAACTCAGGACCTTTGGAAGAACAGGCAATGCTCTTAACCACTGAGCCATCTCTCCAGCCCTAGACTTGAACTTTTGATCCCTTGCCGCAGTCTGCAAAATACTAGAATGAGAGGTATGCCCCACCTCTGGAGAGGTGTGCTCTGGGGAAAAACTTGAGGCAGGTTATAAGATTGACATTATCCTAGATTACACAAAATTCTATCAAAAACAGAAGCTGAATGTGGTGACTCACACCTTTAATCCCAGCACTTGGGAAACAGAGGCAGGTAGATCTCTGTAAATCTGAGTCCAATCTGGTCTACACAGAGACAAGAACAGCTAGAGCACCAGGACGGCCAGGGCTACATAGAAAGATTCTGTTTCAAACAAACAAACAAACAAACAAACAAACAAACAAACAACAAAAATCAAATCTCCCTCAGCAAAAAGACCAAATCCTGGAGGGCTTAGTGGTTAAGAAAATACTTGCTGCCCTTGCAGAGGACCTAGAATTGATTCTCAGTACATTATGGAGGCTCACAACCATCTCAACTTCAGTTTCAGGGAATCTGATACCCATTTCTAGCCTCTGCAGGTACCAGGCACACACATGGTACACAGACATGTATACAGGTAAAACACTCACTCATAAACCTTAATTGCTTTTCAAAAAGAGACCAAACCCAGAAGTTATAAAACAAAAAAACAAAACGGTACAACAATAAACCCTATGAATCTATATGACTTTGTGAAAGTTAAAAACAGCTAACATGAGGAGGGAGCGGGAACTGGGACTGGTATATAAAATGAGAAAAAAATGTTAAAAAAATAGTTAACATGTAAAAAAAATGAACCTGGAAATAAGCGTGAGATGAGTAAGTGTGGCAAAATGGCAGAATCTAGTTCGTAGATAGGTATTCATTGTAAAATTCTTTCACTTTGCCATATGCTTGAAATTGCGTAATAAAATATTAGAAAAAGAGTTATCAGCTGGGCACGATGCATGTTTATGGGGTGAGTGTGTGTGCACTAGAGGAAACGGCTCAGGCAGTAAAATGCTTGTTGAATAAGCATTAAGGACCTGTGTTGGATATCTAACACCCATGTAACAGGCAGATACAGGAAGATCCCAGGATCTAAGTGTCACCTATTAGGCATGGTTGCAAAGGTTGAAGCCAGCCTGGTCTACATAGTGAGTTTCAAGATAGCCAGGGCTATGTATTGAGGCCTTGTCTCAAAATAAAACAAAACAATGTAGGACCAGAAAGATAGTGACTTCCTGGGTAAAGGCTCCTGACACCAATCCTAATGACTTGAGTTTGATCTCCAGAACCTATATGTTATTTTCTCAATAAACTCCTGCACTGCTACCTGTGTGCCACGGCACATGTGGAAACACGGAAACACACAGAGAACAAAAAACAAGGTAGGTGGTTCCTGAGGAACAATGCTCAAGGTTGACCGCTAGCTTACACATATACACAAGATGCAGCTGTGCACCTGCACATACAATGACTGGACATGTGTACACACACACACACACACGCCCCAAAGGCTGGGGCATACATAGAAAGTGGTAGAGTGCTTGCCTAACACACACATGGCCCTGGGTTCTCTCCCCAGAACTACAAAAACAAACAAGGCCCAGATGCCAGATGCCTTTAAAGGTAAATTCCACTAAGTTTCAAGGCAAGAATAGTGCTCCCCCCCACCCCCCACCCCGCTCCCAGGACAGGGTTTTTCTGTATAGCTTTGGAGCCTGTCCTGGAACTATAGACCAGGCTGGCCTTGAACTCACAGATCTGCCTGCCTCTGTCTTATAAGTGCTGGGATTAAAGGTGTGTGCTATTACAATAGTAATTCTAACATAAGTTTCTCCCAAAACAGCAAAGGTTACATAAATTTATACTATGAGGTTACCTTGATTCCAATGCCAGATAAATACAACACAGATACAAATAAGCAAACTAATCCAATAGCTAACTAAGCAGCTTTAAAATAACAACACTGGTGAGGAAGTGAACAACAGGAGCCTTCACAGACTAGTTGGAAATGTAAACTAGTCCATTTACTAGGAATTCTGTAGGGAGGCTCCTCAGAAATTAAAAATAGATCTCTCAGAAGACCCAGCTTTACCATTGCTGTGTATTTATCTGCAGGACTTCAAGTCAACAAATCAGAGACATTTACACTCCAATGTTTATTGCAGACAATTTGCAACAATATGGAACCAACACAGGTGTCCAACAACAAAGGAATGGGTAAGGAAATCGCGCCATATACAAATAATATTCTTTTCCAGCCACAAAGAAGGAAGTTAGGCCTTTTTCAAGAGATGGATGCAACTGGGTATAAACATTAAGTGAACTAAGCCAATCTCAGAATGACAGACATGTTTTCTCTGTGGTCCCTGTATTTTATACATACACATAAAATCATGCATGTATTTAACATGAAAGTAGAAGCAAATCTGTCTAAGGGAATAAAACAGACTAACATGAAAGACATGCCTGTATTAAGCGCCCTTATGTGACAGTGCCATGTGAATACTCACAACAATTTTCTAAAGAATAAAAAACCTAGCAGAGCTTTTTAATTAAAAGATTTATTATTACTATATGTGTACATAATGTATGTGAGTGGGCAGATGGACCAGAGCATGCATATAGAAGTCAAAGGACAACTTTGGTAAACCTGTTCTCTTCTTCAAGCTTTACATGAGTTCCAGGGGAATTGAACTCAGGTCTCTAGGTTTGTGCAGCAAGTGCTTCACTTGCTGAACCAACTATCTTGTTGGCACCCAAACCTAGCAACTTTAAAAACATACTAAAACCCATCTAGGTATGGTAGTGCATGTCTTTAATCCCATCACTTGGGAGGCAGGGGGTGGGTAGATCTCTTTGAGTTTCAGGACAGCCAGAGTTAAGAGTTAGAGTGTGAGAGAGAGACAGACAGACAGAGACTGACCCTGCCTGAAAAACAAAACAAAACAAACAAAAACACAAAACCAAAAACATAGAGGAAGGTAGGGCAGGGCTAGGAATGACATGGCACTTGCATTTTTGAACTCATTGCAACTGTGGTCTCCTAAACAAGATCTTATGATTGGGCCCATCACACTCTGTCACAGAAGTACAAGGTACTCATAGGTCCCCATACCCCCATGAAGGTTTATAGACAGTTAATAGCTGATGGAGTGAAAAACATTTTTACCCCCAGTGGTAATGTTACTGTGAATAATAGCACTGATGAAATGTACTGGAGAGTAGGGCACAAGAATCAGTGGGTAAAGGCACTTACTGCCAAGGAAAGAACTGAGTCTCGCAAGTGTGACACACACACACACACACACACACACACACACCTTACTTTATTAGAGAAATTTTAACTGGGCACTGGATACATGTCTTTAATCCCAGCACTTGAGAAACATAGACAAGCCAATCTCTATGTGTTCCAGGCCAGCCAAGGGCTACAATAGTAAGACCCTGTCTCAAAAAACAAACAAACAAACAAACAAACAAACAAACAACAAAAAAAAAACCAAATGAGCTAAGTGGTGGTGATGCAAGCCTTTAATCCTAGCACTTGGGAGGCAGAGGCAAGTAGATCTCTGTGAGTTCAAGGCCAGCCTGGTCTACAAGAGCTAGTTCTAGGACAAACTCCAATGCTAGAAACACCCAGTCTCGAAAAACCAAACCAAAACAAAAAACAAATGAAGCCCGGGGTGGTGGCACATACCTTTAATTCCAGGACTCAGAGGCAAAGGCCAGCAGATCTCTGTGAATTCAAGGCCAGCCTAGTCTACAGAGCTAGTTCCAGTCAGGGTTGTACAGAGAAACCCTGTCTCAAAAACAAAACACCCAAATGAGAGAGGGGGGGGGGGGAGGAGAGAAACATTTTGGACATGTTCCTTTAAGACTAGGGATAGTGATCTACTGCACCTGACACCTAGTACTCATCTCTTTTCCCTCTTCTTCCCCACTTCTATCCCTTCACTTTGCACTGGTGATGGAACCCAAGGTGTCCCACACATACTAAGTGACATTCTACCTGAGTTAGACCCACAGGCAACCCTCAATATTCTGTTGTTTTGTGGTGTTTTATAGGAGGCGGTGTCTCCAGCAGGCTTGGAACTCACTACTAGTAACTTGAACTCCTAATCATCCTGCTTCCATCTCCTGAGGGCTAGAATTACAGGCCGTGTGCTATCACACCTAAGTTGACCCTGAATGAATGAATGAATAAATGAGTGAGTAATAAGCAAATAAACACACAACCACTTTTTTGTTTGCTTTTTTGAGACAGGGATTCTCTGTATAGCTCTGGCTGTCTTGGCATTCACTCTGTAGACCAGGCTGGCCTCAAACTCAGAAATCTGCCTGCTTCTACCTCCCAAATTCTGGGATTAAAAGTGTATACCATTACCACCGTGCTGAATATTCTTTTTTAATTTTAATATGCATTGGTGTTTGACCTGCATGTTTTTTGAGGGAGTAAGATCCATTAGAACTTGAGTTACAGACAGTTGTGAGTTGTCATGTCCCAGGTCCTCTGGAAGATAAGCCA
This sequence comes from Arvicola amphibius, assembly GCF_903992535.2. Classification (NCBI taxonomy): domain Eukaryota; kingdom Metazoa; phylum Chordata; class Mammalia; order Rodentia; family Cricetidae; genus Arvicola; species Arvicola amphibius. The sequence goes on along the minus strand of NC_052065.1, from coordinate 34,045,957 downwards.
GTATTCTTAACCACTGAGCCACCTCTCTAGCCCCTAAGCTGAATATTCTTAATTATAAAAATCTCATATGTGAGCCAGGTGTGGTGACACATGCCTTTAATCCCAGCACTCAGGAAGCAAAGACAAACAGATTTCTGTGAGTTTGGGGCCAGCCTGGTCTACAAAATGAATTTCAAGACAACTAAGGCTATTACAGAAAAACCCTGCCTCGGAAAAAATTCCATGTGTGTATGGTTGGAGAGATTGCTCTGTCAGTAGAACTCTTGTTTCTAAAGCATCAGGACCTGAGTTCAAATCCCCAGAACTCAGATTAAAAAAAAAGCCAAGTACAGTAACTGCATGTGCTTGTAATCCAGTGATGTCAAAGCTGGGAGGAGATAGGTGGATCCCTGGAGCCCAATGGCTAGGTAGCCTAGCCTACTTGGTGAAGTTCCAGAACAATGAGAGACCTACCTCAAACAAAAGGTGGAAGGTACTCAAGTGTGGTACTCAGAGCTGCCTTCTGACCTACACAGTATGTCCACATACATGCACGTGCACAGCTCTACACATGTATACACACACATTGACATGGGCACATACATATACACTAACGCACACACATACACATATATACAAAATAAAATAAATTGGGGTTGAAGAGATGGCTCAGAGGTAAAGAGCACTTACTGGGCATGGATGCTGGGAACTGAACTCTTACCTCTCAAAGAACGGCAAGTGCTCTTAAAAGCTAAGCCACCTCTCCACTTTCCTAGTGATTGCAGTTTAACAGAATAAGTTACTACTTAAGCAAACAGGTAGATTTTTATGCCATTTAAACATAGGAGGAGTAGGAGGGAAATGGGAGGAGGGGATGAGAGGTGGAAATTTTTAATAAATAATAAAAAAAAACCAAAGACAAGAAAAATTAGAAGTAAGCTTCCTTGGGGCTGGAAAGATGGCTCAGCAGTTAAGAGCATTTACTGTTCTTCCAGAGGACCCAAGTTCAACTCCCAATACAGAAATTTGATGCAATCTCAATTAAAAGTCTTGTGTTTGAGATGATTTTTTTAAAGTTTGGAATGTTGGGGGATGGAACCCAGGGTCTCATACATACTAAGCACAGGCTCTACCACTCAGCCCTTTGATTAGTTTTTACATGGAATAAAACGCCACAAATGGTTAAATCAAGTTTGAAAAGAGCAAAAAGAGAACTATTAAGAAGCTGTATAAATCCATAGTAATGAAAACAGTAAGATTATGGTATAGGAATAAGCAAAGAGATAAATGGAACCACCTAGATCATTCAAGATGGAGGGAACCCGAGCAAAAACGAACTATTTAGGCGATGGTATTCAGCAAACTGCCCGCTATAAGAATGAAAACAAACTAAAACCTATCTTATACCATTAAAACTGGATTCTAAATGAGCTAAAGATGTGAATGCAAAAGGTTAAGACTATCTGGGATAGGAAAAGAAAAGATTCTGAAATCACAAATATGGCAAGATCTGGTCATGGAAATACATGCCTCTCATCTTAGCACTTGGGAGGTAGATTTTTATGAGTTCAAGGCCAGCTGGGTCTATATAACAAATTCCAGGACAGTAAGAGCTTCATAGTGAGACCTTGTTCCAAAAAAGAGGAAGCAAGAAAGTAAGGATTTATTAAGAACAGATCATCAGGAGACCGTGGGAAGAAGATTACCACAAGTCTCAGGTCAGTCAGTCTGAGCTATATGGTGGGTTCCAGGACAGCATGGATTATAGTATGAGATCCTGTCTCAACAACAACCACAAAAACAACAGTATCTATTCTTGGCATGCACACACACATTAAGTAACATGTATACCTCATGGTGCCCTTGGCACCAATTAGAGACAAAACTTTTTATATATTAATGAGAATAGAGACAGCTAAAATATACAGTGCTGAGTAATATGGAGTTCAAGAAACAAAAGGAATACTGTAGCACTATGCTCTTTATAAGAATTAAAAACAGACACTTGAGATAACACTATTTTAGAAGGATACATATTAAGTACAACAGAACTGGTGCCTACAGAGGTGGGAATTGGGAATAAACTGAAGAAATAAAAAACCAAACCAAACACGGTAAGAGGAGGCCTTGTGATGACTGGTCTTTGATAAAACCTATTTACAAATGGAAAATGTGACCAACTCAAACCTCTACATTTCGGAGCCTCTAAAAAAACAAAAGAAAACCAGTAGTTTTTTGGCAACAAAGTCCAAGGAAATATAGCTACCTGAAGCTCAGTCACATAGTACTTGTAGTGATTATGGTTGACAATCAAATTAAGCTTCTCCTAAGCAAGTACTGTATTGAACTTAACACTTCACACATGCTAAGTAAGAGTTCTACCACTGAGTATATTTCTAGCCACTAGATGCCTTTCAAAAGACAGTTTTAAAAGGAGGCCAATGCCAGGCATGGTAGCACATGCTAGTCCCAATATCCAGGAGGCTTGCTGGTGCTGGTGTTTGCAATGAGTTCTGGGTAGATAGAAACTACATGGTGAAACCCTATTTCAAAAATAAATAACTATGGGTTGGAGAGATGGCTCAGCAGTTAAGAGCACTTGATTGCTCTTCCAGAGAACCCAGGCTTGATTTCTAGCACTTACCTGGTGGCTCACTCACAACTGTCTGTAATTCCAGTTCCAGAGGGCCCAATGCCCTCTTCTGGTGGCACCAGGAACACAAGTGGTGCAAAGACACATGCAAGCAAAACATTCATGCACATAAAATAAATAAATAAAATGGTATTTATAAACTGGGTCTGGTAGTATGGGCCTGTAAACTCAGAGACTGAGGTAGGACAGTTGCAAGGTCTGGGCTACAGATTGAGTACAAAAAAGCCCAAACTGGGCAATTTACAGTCTATCTCAGAATAAAATGTAAAGGGCTGAGAATATAAAATAGCTCAATGGTACAGCATGTGCTGAGTTGTGCAACCTAGGTTCAATCCCCACTCCCCAGTAATTCATCCCACAAAGACATTTCAAAAACTGCTTTCTCTCCAGTGTTTCATAAATTTATTAACTAGTTTTTTCAAGACAATGTCTCATGTAGCACAAGTTGGCTTTAAATTCCTGATCCTCCTGCCTCCACCTCCCAAGTGCTAGGATTACAGGTACACATCACATATCCAGCAAATTTATTAAGAACAGACTTTCTGAATCTTAAATTTGGTTTGCCTTCCTGGGCTCTTTTAAAATATGGTGGATAGGTCATTTGCTTTAGAATCACCTGGGGAAATAATCTACCAGGATCTTGTACTTACACCCCAAATCTTTAAATTTTACCAAGTATCCTAAATGTTTGTTTGGTATCAGAGTTGAAAAGCAAAATAAAAGCATATAAGTCCAGTGAGATGTCACATTCCCAGCTACTCAGGAAGATGAATTTGAGTATCACTTGCTCCTAGGATTTTGAGACAAGCTTATCCAACAGAGCAAGACCCATCTCAAATCCAAAACAAAGCACCCTGTATGAACTGGATAAGCTGTCACTCCAGTTCTCTTAAGAAGTTGAAGCTGGTCAGTATGGACTATGAAGGGAAACTGTCTCAAGACAAAACAAAACTCACTCTTCATAGGCCTGGAAGATAGCTCTATTAGTAAACTGCTTGTGGTTTAAGTATGAGGGCCCGAGCTCAATTCCCCATTGCCCATATAAATACACCAGGTGTGACACATGCCTGTAATCCCAGTGCTGAGGAGGTAGAGAAAGAGGACTCCTCCAGGCTTGTTGGCCAACCAGTATAGCTAAATCTGGGAGCTTTGGGTTCAATGAAACACTCAGCCTCAAAAAATAACAGGGAGAGAAACCCTGTCTCGAAAAACCAAAAAAAAAAAAAAAAAAAAAAAAAAACAGGGAGAGCAATTGAGGTAGATACCTGGCATCACTCTCTGGCCTCCTCGCCTATACTAACAAGAAACCTATCCTCACATCCAGCCATGGTACTCATCAGGCTGTTTGGCAATCACCTGTAAACTATGTGGTCTGCCTTGTAAGACCATACACAGCAAGACAGTCTCTCACAAGGAGAGACCTACAATCATTATGTCTCGTTCATCTCTGCATTCTCGGAGCATAGGAACACTCCTTTGCTGTGTTGTTTCTTTTGCCTAGAAGTGTCCCTCAGCATCATTCCTGGATTGGTGTTCACATGGGGGCAGAGGGAATGGACAACTCACCGTCTTTCATACTCCATGTCCTGATAGGATCTTCGGGAGCTGCTGGGGCCCCTCCTCAGTCGCTGGCTCCTTTTCACTTCCCAGCCACCCCCGCTGCTGCCACCATGATCTGCCAGCCTGGGTGATGCCTCCTGCAGAGACTCTGCAGAGAATGGAAGGAAGAAAAGGGTCAAGGCAGTTGGTGCAGAGAAGACCTCCTTGAGAGAATGTCATTGTCAAGGCTCTCTACTGTCCTGTAGCCCAGGGACATTGTTTTCTACTTCCTTGTGCTCCTATGAATCAGTGCAGGAAGACAGCCCCCATTTGGCTCTCTCCTTCCTTTCCCCACAAGCATAAGGCAAGATTCTACTGCCCCAGAAAACAGTAAAGCCCTTATCAAACAAAGAGCATCTTACAGAGATTTGGTGGTACCACCGACTATGTGATCAAGGCTTTGCATTCTTATTCTTAGATCAAGTGCTGAATGATCTGCCTAGGATTAGGCATAAGTCACAGAAATAAGACCACAATAATTGGATGGGGATATAGTTGTGAGACAGAACACATGACCAGCACAGCCATGTTCAAGGCCCTTGGGTCACATCCCCAGCATCACAAAAACAAACAGCAAAACACCAAAAGACAAAAGAGTAATAAAAGACTTCACAACAATGGAATCCCAAGCACCTCCCCATGGGTCAAGGCATCATTTCATCCTCCCAACAAGATGTTAGTTATACCCTGACAAGGCAGTTAGAAACTTTGAAAGGCTTTTGGAGGGAGGGAGGGAGGGAGGGAATGTGTGTAGGGGCTAACTTGGCAACAAGACAACTGCCGCCTCCCTGGCCAACAGAGCTCTGGTCCTCATACAGCAAGTGGCTCAGCCATGATGTGATGTGCAGCCAGGTCCCCAGGTGGACCCTCTCCCCAGGGATCATAGGCTAAGTTTTCAAGAGGCAAAAGGCCTCTTTCTGAAGCGGTTCCAAAACATCTTGTTCTACAGAGTTGAAGGGAGCAGTCACTTCATCCAACTTTTGGGGCTGCCCCAAGAACTACAAGTGATGCGACCCAACCAGGGATCAGAATTATCCCTGAATCTTCAGCAGCCACCCAGTGTACAGGAACCAAGAAAAGCAAGGCCGTTAGAGGACCGGTCTAACACTAGGCTGCCACCACACCTTTCCTTCAAGTACACATGTTCCTATTTTCTCTTCCACCTCAAACCACAGGAAACCAGCTAACTGCTCCCAGATGGGGGAAAACAATTAACCAGGAACCCTAATGGCTGAGAACCTGATGCAAACCCCTCAATGGCAAAAGGGTGAGTTAAATATTGTCATATACACAGCACAGATAAGAATCAAAGTTACAGGCGAGCCACCAAATAACCAAGGGCCAAGATCACAGAAGGTAACCCACAAGAGAAACAATTAAACAATTCCCCTTTTAATATTTGAATGTCAGTGTCAGATACAACTCCCAAATAAAAGTCGCATCTATATTCTCTATCCACCTCACCCTCCCCAACATTCAATAAATACGTTGGGGTCGGCCAGTAACACGACAGTTTCCTGACCGATAAGGACTGGAAGTCAGATACACACTCCAAGGATAAAAACCGTAGTCACTTTCTAGTCACTTTCTCTCTCCGCGCTCGCCACCCCGCATCCCCGCCACATAAATGAATAGAGGCCGCAACCAGAGTATTTCCGCGTGGATAATAAGTAAGACAGGGCACAGCCAGCACACCCCTGCTCTTAGAATATCCCCGCAAAGTCGCAGACAAGCACTTCCAAAAGACAAAAGTTCGGTGGAACAAACACAGTAAGTCACAGTACCCCACTCCCATCTGTTCCTCCCTTCCCCCACCCTCGTGCACCCATCCCGTGTTCCAATCGCGCACGCGCTTTTGCTTTCATAAAAAAGTGGGGGGACACCCTTTCTCAGGTGCATCCCTCAGCTCTGTGAACCCCGAAGTGTGCAGTCCATCCCCGCGCCTCTTCTGTACACACCTCACCACTCCCTCCCCCCCCCCCCCCCCCCCCCCGCGCACGCCCCGCTCCCTTAACTCGGCCCCCACCACCCGAAACAGCGCTCACCTTCTCGGCCCGGGCTGTCAAGGGAGGGCTCACAGGCATCACCTCCGCCAGCCGCCACCTCCTCCAGAACTGCTAGTTCAATGGGAGCCGACTGCGTGCAACAACTAAGTCCAAGGCTAGTGGCAAAAGAGGGGAAAGGGGGAGGGGAGACGCGCCCTGCGCGCTGCCCTCCCAAGGAAACTCAGTGCCGCCTTCTTCCAGCCGGCTGCAGTCACCGACACAAAATGGCGACCAGGAGACGGGAGCCGGTGCTCCGACCACCAACCACCTACTAAGGGAGCGCGCTCTGGCTGGACTTGACGATTGGTTGCTGTCCGCCATGGGCTGGTCCTGGTCTTCTCTGATTGGCAAGCATATGCTACCTCCCCATTCCGTGAGAACGCCCCGGGAGTCCAGAAAAAGAGTAGCTATTGGCTACCCCTATGAGGCCCGCTTTTTAGAGCTTGCTTTGCTTTGAAGTTGAAAGACAAGCAAAAGCTCCACCTCTTTCCCCACAAGGCCGTCTAGATGTCACTACTTTCTTCTTATGAAGAAAATAAACAGACCTCTCAAGACCAAATTTCTCCCAGCCTGACAGAAAGGACAAAGTTGATTTGATGACGACACGACGTAGGAAGTAAAACAGAATCCACACCTCGCCACGCTCGAAAACAAACTTAGAACAAGGATCTATTTAGCGAGGTGAGGGCGGAGCGACAAAAATCGCGCTGGGATCAACCGCAGCTGCGCACAACGCATTTCCGTGTCGTTTCCCCCCCCCCCCCCATCCCCGATTTAGCTTCACAAGCTGTCATGGCGGCCAGGCTGTTAAGTTTATACGCTCGCCGCCTTTTGGCAGCAGCGGCTGTACGAGAGCTCCCAGCTGCCCGCGTTCGCTGGGAATCCTCCAGGGCTGTAATCTCCCCGTCTGCTGTGGAGAGAAAGCGGCCACGAGAACCGACCGCACTCTGGCAGGAGGATCCAGAACCCGAGGACGAAAACCTCTACGCGAAGGTGAGAGCGAGTTGGGGGCGGGGGAACGGGTTGCCGCAGGGGCCAATCTGGGACCAAGCCCACCGGTGTCGAGGTGTCGAAGAGATCGTTCTCCGGCTCGAGGCTTGCGCCCTGGACAAGATCTTTAAAGATTGATAGTTTTGGCTTGTTTTCCCCTTTTTTTGTTTTGTTATCTTGGGTCTAGGACTCAAAGGAGGATTTGTTTGTAGACAGAAACCACACTTAAAGTGGGCAGTGCCCAAAGTGCGTTAGAAACATTATAATCAGGATAATCCTAAATTCTGAGATGGCACGTGCTTGGTTCCTGTGTAGACACTTTGTATCTGTGTTCAAAAACAGCGTGATTTTGAGGTAGACGCTACTACTGTTACCATTATGAAAATGAGGATACTGAAACAGTTAAAAGTTGCTTGCTCAAGATCACATAATTTAAGTAGGAAGTGGAGCTGATATTTGAATTTAGGACTAATTGGATTCCCGTGCTTTATGAATAAGAGACCCTGGAGTCAAGACACCCTGGGTTGGAAATTATTTACTTGTATGACCTTGGGCAGGTAGTTTATAGTCTCTTGCTGCCTTAGTTTCTTTATAGAGTGAGAAAAGTAATAGGACAGCTAAAATGGAACTGCTTCATATGATTAAATGAGTCAGAATGGTCACAACAGCTCCATCCACTTCAGAAATACTTAGAATTAGAAGATGTTTATTATTGTCATTTCCACCTTACTAGGATATGTGAGGTTTGTATACTTGAAAAGGCCTGGTGTATAAGTACTTCATCAACACTAACCTCTGGTTGAGGGGCTTAAATATATAGGGTGCTATAGAGTAAGTGGACCCATAGGAAATTACCAACATTCAGCCATTTTTAAACCTTTATAAATAGCACTTCCCAAGGGTACAACTTAACAGACAGGGTGATTAGGTAATGTTTCCCAAACAAGTAGGTGAGGCCAATTACTCATTTGGAAATAAAGTTAAAACCTTGGATGAGGGGAGGGGCATGGATCCAACTCTGATTAGATTTAGAGGAAGCACTTCCTAGGTAGTGGGAAGAGCAAATACCAAAGCTCTTTGTTGGGAAGGAACTTCACAAGCTAAGAATAGGAAAAAGAGGGCTGGAGAGATGGCTCAGCAGTTAAGAGCATTGCCTGCTCTTCCACCTGAGTTCAATTCCCAGCAACCACATGGTGGCTCACAACCATCTGTAATGAGGTCTGGTGCTCTCTTCTGGCCAGCAGGCATACATGCAAAACAGAATATGTGTACAAAATAAATAAATATATTTAAAAAAAAGAATAGGAAAAAGATTTTAGTGAGGAATAAGAAGTTGGTTTGAGGGCAGATTAGAGATCAGACCATGCCGGGCCAGCATATATTTTTATTATGTGGGAGGAAGCCCTTTATTGATCTTTCCTTCTCCTCAGAACCCAGACTTTCACGGCTATGACCAGGACCCTGTGGTGGACGTCTGGAACATGCGAGCTGTCTTCTTCTTTGGTTTTTCCATCGTCCTGGTCTTTGGTACCACTTTTGTGGCATATCTGCCTGACTACAGGTATGGGGTTTTCCAAGAGAGCAGAGTGAGTAGAAGCAGGAGCAAGGGTAAAGGTTGAAGGAGTCTCTGGCTAGAATCCTTGCCCTGCATTGATTGGTGGGATATGGGGTGCTGAGGAGGGGAACTGGTGTCTAGTGAGGCTCTCTCACATAGACCACGCCTGTTGCTGCTTCTAGGATGCAAGAGTGGGCCCGCCGGGAAGCTGAGAGACTTGTAAAATACCGAGAAACCAACGGCCTCCCCATCATGGAATCCAACTGTTTTGATCCCAGCAAGATCCAGTTACCAGAAGATGACTGATGAATTACTGAGTGGGGCTTAAAAAGCACTACTTTGTCTTCCCTGCCTGTTTTTCTTCTGGTTCCTCAGAGTACCTTATTAAAAGGATTGAAAGAATAATTGGTTATTGTTGCTTTTGTTATGGAAGAAATATAGGAAAGTATGTGTGATAAGCCTTACTAGGGCCACTGCTGCCTTTTGTTTGTCTAGAGCTATGCAAGACTAAAGTTTGGTGGCTTAGTACTCTATTTCATAGCCCCGTGGGTTGCACAGTTAGGGGATTTGGCTCCTCTTGGATCAATCCCAGGTGGCTGCTGTTAGGTAGTAGCTAGGGCTAGAGTCATCTGAAGCACATCTGGTCTGTACAGCCAATGTTTCTGAAAAAACAAACATGTCAGGCACTTCAATCTTCAGCATAGTAACCTGGACTGCTTATAGCAGTGGTTCTCAATCTTCCATATTCTGCCAACCCTTTAATACAGTTCCTCATTGTGGTGACCCCCCCAACCATAAGATTACTTTTGTTGCTACTTTCTTTTTTTTTTAAATATTTATTTGTTTAGTATGTATACAGTATTCTTCCTGCAGGCCTCATTACAGATGGTTTTGAGCCACCATGTGGTTGCTGGGAATTGAACTCAGGACCTTTGGAAGAGCAGTCAGTGCTCTTAACCGCTGAGCCATCTCTCCAGCCTCCTGTTGCTACTTTCATAACTGTAATTTTGCTACTGTTACAAATCATAATGTAAGTATTTTTGGAGATAGAAGTTTGTCAAAGGGATTATGATCCACAGGTTTAGAACTATCTTAGAGGGTAGTTGAAGGTTCTAGATGGAGATCCAGCATATAGGAAAAAATTGACAGTAACTATTTATACAAAAATACTACCAAACTGTAACCTTTGTACATTTGAATATGTGCTGAAATAACTTGTGGGCCAAAGCAGAGTTTTTCCATTGCTGAGTATGGGTATTTGGCTCTCCCCTGCTTTCTCTGCTTCTCTCTGGGTTTTGTGGCTTCTCTGCTTTCATCTTGTGTTGGCTGAATGCTTCTCTTTTCCCTTCTAATCTAATTATGGATGGTCTCCAACTTGACATACATGTAAACTAGGGTTGTAGCTCAAGGTTAAAATACTTGCTGAGTACCTCTCACCCTCTTTCCTCTTCCTCCTTCTCCCTGGCCAATAGCATGTAAGGAAATAATGATCCCTGGCACTGAGATTTTTGTTTAGCAATTTACAGATTATGGGAACATCTTTTTTCACCCATACATGGTACCTTCATTCAAACTCTTTGCTTTTTTTGAGATAGGGTCTCCTATAGCCCAGGCTGAGATCGAACTCATGTAGTAGCCAAGAATGACCTTGATCTCCCAATCCTCCTAAATACTAGGATTATAAGTGTATACCATGTCTGGCTCACTCAAATTCTAACCATTATTTTGACTAAAATTTGCAGGCACAGGCTTTTGTAGGACTTTTACCATTCATCATGGTAGGTATCATCTGCATCCTAAAGCTTCTAAAATTTTTATAGGTGTCCTGGCCTTTATAACCCCATATGATTTCCCATACTTGCTTCTTTGGGTGTTGCTCCCATGCTTTTCATATGTGTTTCTAAATCTGTAAAACACTCAGAGGTTAATATTATATATAATCTATGTAATGAAATTACATTTGTGTGTGTGTGTGTGTGTGTGTGTGTGTGTGTGTGTGTGTGCATGCTTCAGAAGACAACTTGCAAAAATTGATGTCCTCCTGCCATGTAGTTTACAGGGCTGGAACTCAGGTCATCAGGCTTGGTGATAGGAGCCTTTATCTACTGAGTTATATATCACTTTCCCTACACCATTTTACAAAGGGTAGTCAGGATTATTAAAGGCCCAATATTTACCATTCTAAGCAAATGCCATTGATCTCAGGAATCAGTTGCTAAGGGGATAGTTAAGAAACATTTTACCAAGGTCCAATACAGAATGAAAAGATTCCATTGCTTGTATCATTTTCTCAAAAGATCAGAGGTAAATCAATGGCTTGATGGGAGGCACTATTTGAGTTATCCCTCCACAATGCACAGTCATTCTCCATGAACCTTTTCGCCTCATCCTAGAATATGCCATGGGACTCCATATGTCTCCAACCTCTGAAGAACTAAGTGGAGCTGACTCTTACTGCTTTGAACAGCTTGAAGCCAGGGGGACGTAGGGCTACACTCATCTTCTGTCTATAAGGCTCCACATACTTGACAGCCTTTAGGCCAATGCTACAGCTGGCTTCTGCCTTGCCATTGGCCATATTTGACTGCTGAAAGGGCCCCAAGCTAGATAAATAATCTCTACTTGGCATACTTTAAGTTATTTTATTGTTCTTAATTATGTGTATGTGTGTGCCAGTAGGTACTCATGGAGGCCAGAGGTATCAGATCTTCTTGGAGCTAGTGTTACAGGTGAGTCATCCAATTGGGTGCTGGAAATTGTACTTGGGGACTCTCTTCAAGAGCGATTTGATCTCTTAGCCACTGAGCCATTTCTCCAGTATCCAGCATACTTTTAAAAATTATGTATTTATTTTATGTGTATGAGGGTTTTGTCTATCTGTATGTCTATGCAAAATGTGTGCAGTGCCCATGCAGGCCAGAAGAGGGTATTTCCTGGAATTGGAGTTAAACAGTTGTGAGCCACCACATGGCTGCTGGAAATTGAAGCCAGGTCCTCTGAAAGAGCAGCCAGTTCTCTTAACTGTTGAGCCATCTCTCCAGTTCCATCCCCAGCATACTTTCTTTTTCTACCCTTCTTCTTTTTGTTTTTGTTTCTTGAGACAAGGTCTCACTATATGGGTGGCCTAGAACTCACTCTGTAGACCAGGCTGGCCTTGAAATCACAGAAATCCACCGGCCTCTGCCTCTGCCTTTTGAATGCTGGAGTTAAATACATGCACCACCCTCCTAGCCTCATTTTTTGTTTGTTCTGTTGTTGTTTATATGGTCTCACTATGTAACCCTGGCTATTCTGGAACTTGCTCTGTAGACCAGGCTGGCCTCAAACTCACAGAGATCTGCCTGCCTCTCCCAGTATACTTTCTTACAGACAGGAGAGAAGTGTGCAGTTAACTCTAGGTAAGTGGAATTGCCTATTCCTGGAACAAGCCATGTTAGGATTGCTCCCATGGATGCTACCTACACCCTGGGGTGGCTTAGCTTCAGTTAGTTGTATGTCTCTTCACCTACAGCAGAGATAATGTAACTGTTCCTCCCCAAATTCATCATTGTCATGTCTCTGGGTGCCAAGTGTTGCATTAACTTTTCCTGGGGAGACAAGAACAAGCATATTACCTATTCACTCCAAATAGTTCACCAAGGACAAACTGTGGGGAGCTGAGGAAGCCCTGCGTGTGTGAAGTCCTGAGTGAATGTGTGCTGTTGACATAGCCATGGCCATGTCAAGGACCCCAATGCCTCAGATCCATGGGAAAATGGTAAAGCCTTCCCCAAGCCTAGCTTGGGGAAATGGCCAAAGCTTCTTTCTTCCTGGTCCAAGTGCAAATGTTGATAGTGTATACAGAAACGTCCATTATAGCTTTCTCCACAGTTCCATATTTACCTTCGGAAGACTCCTACCCCTACAGAGACTGCTCCTACTGATAGTAGCTAATTCTGTCTTCTTCATTCAGCTATATTCCATAAATCCTGGCTCCTTATTTATCTGGATGCAATAATACCTTCTCTCATATAATAAGCATGCCATGCTTCCTAGAATACTATGTATGGTTCCTCCATCAGAGAGCCCAGTCTACCAGATTCCAGCTTTTCTGTGTGTCTGCGTTTGTGTTTTCTTCACTCTATTGCTGCCCCAGTCAGGTCTATCCTTGGAGCCATGTAACATACTGGAGAAACATTTTCACCCAAATCTAGCTTGGTAAACCTATGGGTTTAATTGGGGGTTACTTACAGGATCATGGGTGAGGGGTTCAACTGTTTTCATTTTAAGACAGCAATGGCAATTCCAAGCCTGGAGAACAGCATTCCACAGGGATATAAATTCTAGAGGAACTGGTGTCAGGTGTATTCTGCTCAAAGCAGTGCTCAGCATAGTGTGTGCTTGATGAGCATTTGGTCCATTATCATGTCTCAGCCTTTTAACTAATATGTTTTGTATCTATTCTTAGTCAGTTTACTATCTGACATGTCCTTTATCTGAGGAAAATGTACTAAATGAATTTTTTAAAACAAGAAGATGGAATAGCTGGTTCTGTCTATTCCATGTACGAATCTGGTATTATGAAACCCCTAGGAATTAATTCCTTTGGGGGATTTAAAAAATTGGTATGTTACCTCTTGTGTAGATGATACTGATTTATCCATGGTCTTCTGGCTTATAGATCAAGAGTGAATGCCTTTTGTTCTCCCAAGTTCTACTTCATCAAGTTCTCAGCCCTTGAGAAGTTTTCATTCTTAGCTATACATGAATTAAATCCTAAAACCTAGAGGCTACACTTTGACTAAATCCTAAAGTCCATGCCCTAGCCCCTTCTATTCTGATGCAAAGACCACTCTCTCTTGCTCATTGTAACTCAGCCATACTGCCCGCCTGCTTTGGGTCACTGACTTAAAATATACATATATGGGGCTAGGGAAATAAAGAGCTCAATTAGTAAAGTTGGTAAAGGCTTGAGGTTAATATCTGGCCTCCATACATACATGTATACCCACAATCATGCAACCCTCACAAATTAGAATGTATATTATAATTCTATAAATTAGAATGTATAATATATATAATAACAGTAGACACCAGTCCAATATATCTTCCATGTCTTTACATATGAAGAGGTACTTAATCTGACGCTAGCAATTATAAAAAAAGGCACAGAAAGGAAAGGCAAGTTCCCAGTGGACTGTCAGGTTGACACTAAGCATTTTATTCTTGTCACATGATCTACCATACTGGTTTCATGGAGAAGAGGGAAGGAAGAATATGGTCAAAGTATATGACTTGCTTGAAAGAAATTGTCTGTATAAAACTCAACACTACATACAATAAATATATGTTACATATTTATTAGGGGAAAAGCAGTCTCCTTGCTCTGATGTTCAAAGTGCAATTCTTCCCAATAAACTTTTAATTTTTTTTATGTCCATGGATGTTTTACCCACATGTATGTATGTGCACCACATGCTTGTCTGGTGCACAAAGACAACAAAAATGGGATCCTCTGAAACTGGACCGTGAGCCTGCATGTGGGTGCTGGAACTCAAACCTAGGCCCTCTGGAAGTATAGCCAGTGCTTTTAACTCCTGCCCCTGCAAAAACTGTTTTGTCAAGGCAGGTTTTCACTATGTAGCTCAGGCTGACCTTGAATTCTGTGATTTTCTTGCCTCAGCCTCCCAAGTACTGGGATTACAGATATATGACACTATCCTGGCTCAGTAGAATTATTTATAAAATTTAATGCATAGAGAGGAAAATGCCTACAAAGTTCATTTTCTTTTTACAAATTAACCACACCTATGTGATTAGCTCAAGAAACAATATGAGGTCAGGTTGTGGCGGCGCATACCTTTAATCCTAGCACTTGGGAGACAGGCAGGTGAATCTCTGAGTTCGCGGCCAGCTTGGACTACAGATTTGAGGACAGCTAGAGCTGATACACAGGGAAAGCCTTTCTTGAAAGACCAAAAAGGAAACAGAATACAAGGTCGACTTATTATTATTATTATTATTATTATTATTATTATTATTATTATTATTGTGTGTGTGTGTACAAGTCTGAGCAAGCACATGCATACATGTCCGGAAGTGAAGGTCAGAGGACAACTTTGTGGAATTTGTTCTCTCCTTTTATTATAGGTTCCAGGGATTGAACTCAGTTCACCAGGCTTGTATGGCAAGCACTTTTGCCTGCTAAGACACCTTGCAGGCACACTCTCCTAACTTCTAAACTATAGACTCTGTCGATTTTTTTTCTTAAAGCTTTTACTTTGAGACATCATGGAAATAAACCATACAGGGGCACATGGAAAAGACGTGATTACAGAATGAAGTTAACACAAAAGCATCAATGACTGTCAGCTAATGTTGAAGCTGAAGTTCTGGGAGTTTGATATGATCCAGGGTCTGAAAGAACAAAATTATGGAACACTTCATGAATTTGTGTGTCATCCTTGCGCAGGGGCCATGCTAATCTTCTCTGTATCATTCCAATTTCAGTATATGTGCTGCCCAAGCGAGCACTAGACTACATCGATTTTGAAGTTCCTATAGTGTTCTGCCTGCATGTACACCTGCAGGCCAGAAGAGGGCACCAGATCTCATAGATGGTTGTGAGACACCATGTGGTGCCTGGGACTTGAATTTAGGACCTCCGAAAGAGCAGTCAGTGCTATTAACCTCTGAGCCATCTCTCCAGCCCTTGGGTTAGTTTTTATGTGTGTCTGTTAAGAATAATTCTGTAGCCAGGCAGTGGTGGTGCACACCTTTAATCCCAGCACTCAGGAGGCAGAGGCAGGCAGATCTCTCTGAGTTTGAGGCCAGCCTGGTCTACAGAGTTAGTTCCAGGACAGGCTCCAAAGCTACACAGAGAAACCTTGTCTAGAAAAACCACACACACACACACACACACACACACAAGAGAAGAAGAAGAAGAAGAAGAAGAAGAAGAAGAAGAAGAAGAAGAAGAAGAAGAAGAAGAAGAAGAAGAAGAGAAAAAGAAAAAGTAATTCTGTGTTAGAAATGGAACCCAAAGTCTCTTAAATGCTAGGCAAGTGTTCTACCACTAAATGACCTCCCTGGGCTTCTATGGGCATTCTTTTTTCCTGATCCAAAAGAAAGGCCTTGGTTTTGCTTTGTAATTGCTTCATTTTCAGTGTAGGTGACAAGAAAAAAAGAATTGAGACCTGGAGTCTTTTATGATATTATGGCCTTCACAAAGCTCCAGGGAAGCTGTACAGAGTTCTGAGACTTCAAAAGAATTTTACAAAGATCAGGTGGAGGAAAAGGAGGAAGCTCTGGGCAAATGTATTTTGACATAGGCATGTCCTGTCCAGTACTCTGAGACCACCTGGCCCCATGGTAAATAGGCAAAGCCATTACCCATATGGGCTTGGTTCAAGAGAGTTAGCAAAGCTTTCCTGGAAGTCTGAGTGTTTATGGATGATTGATCAGTGTGCAAAGACTAGCAACAGCAGCTTCTTCCTCTATGAAGTTTAAAGCCTGATACTGCTCACTTACAGAGACCTCCTACAGAGATGAGCTAGCCCCTCCCCTTGCTCTTCTTAACAAAAGTGCTGCGGTTCCTGGCTGCAGCTGTTGAAGAGTATCACTTCATCCCAGTTTCATTGCTAGTTGCTGTCTTCCTGCCCTCAAAGCCTTTAGCCAGGGTTTGGACCTAAGCCTTTCCCTAAGGCAGCCAGGGTTGTTGAGAGGAAATGACCAGAGAAGAGTGCTCCATTCGTGGGCCTGCTCAGCTTGGGGCTGCCATGTGTGTGGTGGAGAAGGCAGCCTGGCCTGAGATTTCCCCCTGGTTCTCGGAGTGCCCCTTGGCCAGTGTGGGTTGATTCCACCAAGGGCTTAACTGAGAGAGGAGCAGGAAGCTAGTGTGGTCTGGCTACTTCACAAGGTCATGATGCTTGTGCCCTGGAGCCTGAAACTACAGGAAAAGTGTTCCAGCAGGTCAAAGATAGCTGCTGAAGGGCTTGGGGCTGCTTCCTGAAGCCACAACGTGCTGTTGTCCACAGCCTAGGGCAGGGTACACCTCCGGCAGCTGTATATCCAGGTCATTCAGGACTGTGAGACTGGGTTTGAGGATCTCTAGGAGACTGTTGTTTTTAAAAAAAAAGCTATCAGAATGGTTTGAGAGTGAAGAGCTGAAAGATTTGGCTTCTGGGGCTGGAGAGATAGCTCAGTGGTTAGGAGCAATAGCTGCCCTTCCAAAAGGTCCTGGATTCTAGTATTAGTACCTACGTGGTTGCTCACAACCGTCTGTAACTCCAGTTATAGGAGATCCCATGTCCTCTTTTGGACTCTGTGGCCACCAGGTATGTCTGTGGTACATACATGCAGGCAAAACTCCCATACACATAGTAAAATAATTTTTTAAAAAAAGTTTCGGCTGCCGGGCAGTGGTGGTGCACACCTTTAATCCCAGCACTCGGGAGGCAGAGGCAGGCGGATCTCTGTGAGTTCGAGACCAGCCTGGTCTACAAGAGCTAGTTCCAGGACAGGCTCCAAAGCCACAGAGAAACCCTGTCTTGAAAAACCAAGCTCAATGAAGTTAAGGGCATGAATGTAGCCCCACTTTCAGTGCCAGGGATCAGATTCCATTACCTGGGGATAACTGCAAAGATTTAAAATCCTGAGAGTAAGCTCAGCAGATGGCCTAACCTCTAGAGCCACCTATTTGTCATGCAGTTCACTACTAGAGGGACTAAAACCTCTGAGACAGGGTGAAAACTTCTCCAAGTCTTCAGCCTCCTCCCTTCCAGAGGGTGTTAAAAGCTAAACAGAATTTGCAAGCACTGAGTCTGGTCCTCCAGTCTAGATCTCAGTGCTGTTTGCTTCTTTCACTCTCCAACAATTGTTAGCAACATCCCATGTGTCTTTGGGTATCATGACTACAACTGAACAATGTTCAGAGAGAGAGAAGAGACTTTGGAGCACTCATAAATGGGATGTCTTTACCAAACTCGTCCCCTCATGGCTCAAGGATATACTCAGAAGAGAAGGCAGAAAGATCGTAAGAGCCAGAAGTGTTGGAAGACACCAAGGAAACAGCATCTTCCAGACACAACAAGAGTGATACACATAGGAACTCATGGAGTGACAGCACACATAAGGCCTTCAGAAGTTCAAGACAAACAAAATTCCAATATGAAGGGGAAAAGGGCACAAAACCCTACCCCTTAGCAAAAAGGTATATGCAATTGATAGCTTTAGGAAAGGTCAAATCCATTTTCTACAATGGACTGTCACTGGATATAACTGAAGCACTCCAGGGCAGACCCCACGCCCAGGAGTAGTTGACCAACACAAAATGGACTCCATGTTTTTATGTGCTTTTTGTTTTGGTATCATTTTTTGAGTGTGGAGTTTTTTGAGATAAAAGGAATGGGAAGGGAAGAGAGAATAGGAGAGAGACAGAGAGGCAGACACACACAGAAGAGCAGCAGGGAAACAGCTTGTTTTGGTGTCATTTGTCTTATTTGTTTTGTTGTTGTCATTGCTTATTTTGATTTTTCAGTGTTTTCTTTTTGAAAGGGAGGGAGGTAGGAAGGGAGAAAGGGGGAGGAAGGGAGGGAGGTAGAGAGAGATATTTGCATGGGTAGGGAGGATCTGAGAAGAGTTTGGGGAACAGATATGATCAAAGTACAATGTATGAGCCCGGTGGTGGTGGCGCACACCTTTAATCTCAGCTCTCAGGAGGCAGAGGCAGGCGGATTTCTGGGAGTTCGAGGCCAGCCTGGATTACAAGAGCTATTCCGGGACAGGCACCAAAGCTACAGAGAAACCCTGTCTCGAAAAAAAAACAAAAAACAAAAAAGGTACACTGTATGAAAACATTGAAATAAAGCCTACCATAACCAACAGCAACTTGTCAAGGAAAGGGTTCGTTTCAGCTTACCATCCTGAAATCACACTTCATCACTAAGAGAAGTCAGAGCAGGAACCTGAAGACAGGAACTGAAGCAAAAGCCATGGAGAAACACTGCTTACTGGCTTGCTCTACAGGGTTTGCTCAGCCTGCTTTCTTATAGACCCACGACAACCTGTCTATGGGTATCACCACCCACAGTGGACTGTGCCCTTCTACATCAATTGCTAATCAAGAAAATGCCTCCACAGACTTGGCTATAGGCAACCTGATATAGTCATTTTCGCAACTGAGGTTCCTTTCTCCAGATAACTGCAGCTTGTGTCAAACTGACAAAAAAACTACCCAGCACACATAAAAATGGCAATATTCAGACATGCTAGATACTTGACTTAAGAGCTTGACTCTAGTAGAGAAGTGAAGAATATCAATAACACTAGTCCCTTGCACAAAACCCTCATCAAATACTGCAACAGGGAGGGCAAGATTACTCAGCAGGTAAAGCCGCTAAGCCTGACGGGCTGAGTTTGAGCCCTGGAACTTGCAGTGAAAGGAGGAGAACTGAGTCCCACAAGTTGCTCTTTTACCTCATAAATAAATGAATAAATGAAGTGTAAAAGAATTTTTAAATTACTGCAACAGACTCAACTCCAAGATGCCTTGCTCCTTAAAAGGGACAAGAGCTCTGTGCTGGCTAGTCTTACGTCAACTTGACACAAGCTAGAGTTATCTGAAAGGAGGGAACCTCAGTTGAGAAGATACCGCCATAAGATCTGGTTGTAAAGGTTTTTTTTTTTTTCTGAAATAAGATATTTCCGTCTAACAACTCTGTCCTGGAACTTGCTCTGGAGACTAGGCTGGCCTTGAACTCACAGAACTTGCCTCTGCCTCCCGAGTGCTGGGATCAAAGGTATTTGCCACCACCACCACCCAGCTTGTTTAGTATCTTCCCTGTTTAGTATCTTATATAGAGATAGATTGTTGAGATAATGAGAGTCACATTCCCCCACAAATTCTTGACACATCCAAAGCAGATGGAGTTACAGCTTAATTAGATTACTGGATATGGGTGCACTAAACTTGTTTGCCCAGTAGGTGGCAATGCTATAAAAGGTTTAATTTCTCTTGATTAACCAGCATACCTTAAAGCAGTTGTTCTCAGACTGTAATGACAGTAATGTTTGAATGACCCTTTCACAGGGGTCACTTAACACCATTGGAAAACACAAATATTTGCATTATGATTCATAACAGTAGCAAAATTACAGTTATGAATTAACAATGAAAATAATTTTATGGCCGGGGTCACTACAACATGAGGAACTGTATTAAAGAGCCACAGCATTAGGAAGGTTGAGGACCCCTGCATTAAAGGGATATGTGTATACCCTAATTGGGTGTGACCAATCTTACTTACTGTGGTGGTTTGGAAGAAAATGGCCCTCAAAGGGAATGGCACTATTTGGAAGTGTAGCCTTGTTGGAGTCGGTGTGGCCTTGTTGGAGGAAGTGTATCATTGTGGAAGTGGGTTTTGAGGGCTCATATATGTACAAATCATGCCCATTGAGACAGTTTACTTCTGTTGCCTTTGGATCAAGATGTAGGATTCTCAGCTCCAGCACCATGTCTGTCTGCATGCCACCGTGTCCCGTCATGATGATAATGGACTGAACCTCTGAAATTTTAAGCCTCCACCTCAATTAAATGTTTTGCTGTGGTCATGGTGTCTGTCTCTTCACAGAAATAGAAACCCTAACGAAGATACTTATAAAGGTTACTATTCCTGAATCTATTCTACATTGTTGGCATAAATCCTGGTATGTTCTTTTTTTTAATTGTTGTTTTTGAAACAAGATCTCACTATGTAGCCTTGGCTGACCTGGAACTCAGTCTTTGCCTCTATAGTGTCGGGATTAAAATTGTGCACTACTGTACCCAATCTGGTCATTTTTTTTTGGTATTTTGAGACAGGGTTTCTCTGTAGCTTTGGTGCCTGTCCTGGAACTAGCTCTTGTAGATCAGGCTGGCCTCGAACTCACAAAGATCCACCTGCCTCTGCCTCCCGAGTGCTGGGATTAAAGGCATGCGCCACCACCGCCTGGCTCTGGTCATGTTCTTAAGGTAAGGTACCTAAGTTCCTTGGCCTTATCATTTATATAAGAAGCCCACTTGCAATATAATATTATAGTTAATATTGTATTATTCTGCCAATGCCTTCAATGCAATCTAAGTTCCTTTCAGGACCCAGATGATTCTGTTGAGATCAGGCTGTTCCCTGCTCCAAGTTACTCCATATTATAGGAAAGTCTTTTCAGACTGTAAATTGCTCTGAAAAACTTCACTACAACTTTTAATATATTGCTATTGTGTGTATGGGGTGTGTGGGGGGAGTGTAGGAGCATACATGCCACAGTGTGAAGATCTGGTTCTTTTCTTCTACCACAGGATCCTGGGGTAGAATCCAGGTCATCAAGCTTGTATGGCAAACACTTTTACCTGGTGAGCCACCTTACTAGCCAGAGAGAGTCTAAGCTGCTTTTGGAGTCCATTTTGAGAGGCAGGATAACTCTGCACCAGAGTGGAAAGATGAATGGTGCCATTGTCTGGTACTACACACATAACACAGCCATAAACAGCTCCTAGGAGTGGACAAGATGCAACTTCATGAACTTTTTGAGCGAACTGGGACTGTAGGGGCACATGAGCATGTTAAAATTACATCAGAAAGCCAGGCCCCAAGAACTTAGTGGACATATCAGACCAAGGTAACACATAGACACTCCTCCATCAAGGAAAAAGTGTAACTACTTCACCCACATCCCATGAAGAGATAGACATTGTGGTGGTTTGAATAAGAATGACCTCCATAGGCTCATATATTTGAATGTTTGGTCACCGGGGAGTGACGCTAATTAGAAGGATTAGGAAGTGTGGCCTTGTTGGGGTAAGTGTGATCTTGTTGGAGGAAGTGTGGCACTGGGGCTGGGCTTTGAGGCTTCAGAAGCTCAAGCCAGGCCCAGTGGCTCTTATCTGCTGCCTAGAGATTTGGATGTAGAATTCTCAGTTACTTTTCTAGCACCATGTCTGCCTTCATAATGCCATGCTTCCTGTCATGATGACAATGGACTAAACCTCTGAAACTGTAAGCAAGCCCTAATTAAATCCTTTCCTTAGACAAGCAGTGGAGGCACATGCCTTTAATCTCAGCACTCAGGAGGCAGAAGCTGGTGTTTCTCTGTGAGTTCAAGGCCAGCCTGATCTACAGAGCTAGTTCTAGGACAACCAGGCCTGTTATGCAGAGAAACGCCATCTCCAAAAAAAAAAAAAAAAAAAATCAAAACCAGAAAAACAAACAAAATCCTTTCTTTTCTAAGAGTTTCTATGGTCATGGTGTCTCTTCACAGCAATAAAACAGTGACAAAGACAGAGGTTGGTACCAGAGAGCAGGGTACTGCTGTGATACACCTGACCACGCTGCTCATTGGTGAAATGTGGACTTTGGGACTCTGGATTGGGAAATCAGTTGAATGCTTTAGCTAAAGCAGAGCTTTATGGGCCATAATAGTAGTGCTGGAAGCAATGATGATCCAGCTTTATGAAGATCCAGCTGAAGAGGTTTCAGAGAGAAAGAACATTAGCTAGTAGCCTAGTGGCTCTTCTTATGACATTTTGGCAAAGAATATGGCTGCTTTCTGCCCTTGTCTCAAAAACGGGTCTGAGACTAAACTGAAGATTTTGTACTCATGTCATTGGCAGAGGAGATTCCAAGGCAGCCTAGAATTGACTGAGTCCTGTGGATATTAGTGCTCACTCTTATGCAGATCTATAATGAAAAGAAGCAAGCTGAGCAAGGAAAAATACAAAATGTACAGTTTTGGAGAGAAGAAGCACCAGCAGTATAGTGGAGCTAAGCTCACTGTTCAAGGAGATAAGAAGTTTAAAGAATCTGGTGCTAAATAGAATAATTGATACTGGTGACTTCAGGAAAGACCCAACTCAGTTTAGTTTCCAACTTGTGAAAAGAAATTAAAGAAAAGCTTAGGCAGTGAAGGAACAATCGACAACAGAAAGCTGATGCAGATGTCATTGAAAGAGGGGGCCATGGTCCAGCCCCAGAAAACAGCAGAAATTGGCAGCTTTGGCCATGTGGTTCTGGCTTTTACAGTCAAGGATAAGAAAAGGGGGTTGTAAAAATCTTCATCCTTGACTAAGGGAAGCTACTGAGGCCAGGCATGTGTCAGGGATGTCCCTGAGTGGAGGCCCAGAAAGGCCATTGTGTGATGCTATGAAAGAGAAGTCTCATTGGAGACCCCAAGATGTTGGAGATGCCAGAGTCATGAGAAGTGTGTTGCAGTCAACAAAGCTGAAGGAGGTGGAGATCTGAAGACATCAGATGAAGTGCTCGGACATCAGATATGGAGATGCAGAGTTTGGAGTTTGCCCAGCTTGTTTTCAGACTTTCTTTGGTCCAGTGTTTCCTCACTATGCACCTTTTTCTCCCTTTTGGAATGGTAATGTATATCCTATACCACTGTGTGTTAGAAGTATGTGATCTGCTTTTTTTAATTTTGGTTTTATGGGGGATTACAGTTAAGAGACTGCCATGAGTCCCAGAAGCAACTTTGGACTTCGAAGCAGTTTTAAGACTGTGGTAGGCTATGGGGACTGAATGCATTTTTGCAGTATGGTATGGCTACAAGCCTATGGGGGTCAGGGAATGGCAGGGTGTCTCTTTACAACAATAGGACACTGAATAAAACAGACCCCTGGCACTGAGATAGTGACAGCCCTTATTGACTTGTTATTTGGCTATTTGGTATGTGCACCAATGACTGCTGAGCAGATAACTTTTCATTGTTCTAGGAACGTAAGCTCCTCTTCCTTCCTACGGTTGACGTGGCTTACTTGAATTACTGCTTGCTCATCCTCCTGCTTACCTATCCAGACCTGCCATCTGTTCATCCATCTGCCTTTTCATTCTTTTGGAGCTTGTTCTACCCTTTCATGTCTGTAGCTAGACTCAGCTCTACAAATCATCTTTCCCTGTGGTTCAAACCTAAGGCCGGTATCTAGCAGCCAGTTCTCAGCTTGATTCAGTTGATGCCTTATCAATACAGACTCCACTTAAACTTTCATCAGCTTCTGTGCTTTTCATTTCTCAAAAACTCTTGAACTCTGCTATAGCCTCTGAAATCTTTACAACTATTCTATAAACTTTATATCATATATACATATATGTATCTATATGCACACACATATGTGTATGCATATATAATTACTGTATGATGTGTAATATATTATCTGAGAGTTAATATTAGTAATAATATTGGAATTAAAGAATATTATGAAGAGATGACTCAGCAGTTATGATTGAGGACTCCCCTTGTAAAAGAGTTAAGTTTGATTCCTAACATACAGTTGCCTGTAACTCCAGTTACAAGGTATCTGATGCCTTCTCCAGAACTCTGCAGGTACCTGAACACTACAGCTACACAGTCCCACACAGACAAACACATATAAACATAACAAAAGTAAAAAATAAATCATACACTAAGAGGGAAATCATGCCTAGTACTAGAAACCTGGACAATTATCTAGAGCTAATGAAGTCATGGATCTTGTAGGAGAACCTGCAACCACTGTTTTACTAAGCCAGCATTCTAAATACATGCTCTTATACCTACAGGTAAGTATACTCCTCACCATTCATTAAGAAAACGTCTCTTTGCCACAGATGGAGAGGACCGTAGAAAACCACAGCCAGTCATAATACAGAGTTGTGGCGCCTAGTCCCAATGGATGCATCTACAAAACAGTCCCACACTTAAGACTCAGGGACCATTTCAAAAGAGGGGACAGAAACATTGTAAGAGCCAGAGAATCGGAGAGTTTCCTGTGAATTTTTATCTCCTGGGAATATCAGAAGTTACACCCATAAAGTCTCACCAGCATGACTGCTCAAACATGAACTGAGCAAAGATTATCCCAATGGGCATGCCAAAGTGGATGGGGAAAAGCCCACAAGGTCTCAACTATATACAAAGTACTATAGGCAACTGAGAAAAGCTGGGATCAGGGGAGGTAGTCTTCCCCTAAGAATGAGCACAACAATTTAAAATTGTTCAGTGTCAAATGAGCAACCTAAAAATACGAATCAGTGACATTATACAGAATGAGAAGGTTATATTTAGGAGTGTGTGTGTGTGTGTGTGTGTGTGTGTGTGTGTGTGCCATAATCACCACCACCACCACCACCACTACCACCACCACCACCACCACCAAGAACAACAGGAGCTAATAGGTGGTGGCACACACCCTTAATCCCAGCACTAGGGAAGCAGAGGCAGGTGGTTCTCTATGAGTTTGAGGCCAGCCTAGTCTACAAAGTGTGTGCCAGGACAGCCAGGGCTGTTATACAGAGAAACCCTGTATAACAGAAAACCAAAAACCAAACAACAACAACAACAATCATTGGTCATTGATATCTCTCAACATATCAAAGATCTTAATTTCCCAATTAAAAAAAAACACAGGTTAACAGAATGGATGTGAAAACAGGATCCATCCTTCTACTGCATCCAAGAAACACACCTCAACATCAAACATAGACATTACCTCAGAGTAATGGGTTGGAAAAAGGTTTTCCCAGCAAATGGGCCCAAGAATCAAGCTGGTAGCTATTTTAATATCCAACAAAATAGACTTCCAACCAAAATTAATCAAAAGAGATGGACAAGGACACAAAATAATCATCACAGGAAAAATTCACCAAGATGATGTTTCAATTATTAAAATCTATGTCCCAAATGTAAGGGTACACACATTTCTTTCTGTTGGGAGCTATATATCCCTGCCCCTAGACTTTCTTTGCCTGCAGCTACTCTGAGCACGAGACCCTGAGGACAGGCTGGTGAGTCTGCAGCTGAAAGATCCTGAGAGCTGGGCATGGCTAAGGATCCCTATATAAACTGACCTTGAGCACAATAAAGGGGGCATTTGGCATTCTCATATCAAGGATGACCCCATGTCTCTGTCTGTGGGTGGGTGTGTTTTTAAGTCTCTAAGCTTAGTTCGCAGCTTGTGTATGGTCTTGTAATGACATGGGAGCTACAGGACCATCGGAATTTTACAGGATCTTTTTTTTGCGTTTTTACATCTCTCTCCTCTCTCTCTCTCTCTCTCTCTCTCTCTCTCTCTCTCTCTCTGTCTCTCTCTCTCTCTCTCTCTCTCTCTCTCTTCCTTTCCTCTTTCCCTTCTTCCTTCTTTTCTTTTTTTTGTTTTTTGAGACATGGTTTCTCTGTGTAGCCCTGGCTGTCCTGGAACTCACTCTGTAGACCAGGCTGACCTCAAACTCACAAAGATCTGCCTGCCTCTGCCTCCTGAGTGCTGGAATTAAAGGTGTGTGCCGCCACCACTGCCCAGCAAGGGCACACACCTTGCTAAAAGAAACTTAGTAAAGCTTAAATCACATATCAAACCTACTCATATAATAGTGGGGGACTTTAATACCCCACTCTTACCAATGGACAGATTATACAGACAAAAACTAAAACAGAGAAATACTGGAGCTAACAGGTATTATGAACCAAGTGTATCTAACAGATATCTACAGAACATTTTATCCAAACACAAAAGAATATATGTTCTTCTCAGAACCTCATAGAACTTTCTCCAAAATTGAGCACATACTTGGGCACAAAGCAAATCTCAGCAGATACAAGAAAATTGAAATCCTATCAGACCACCATTGATTAAACCTGAATATCAACAACAACAGAAACAACAGAAAGCCTACAAACTCATGGATATTGAGCAACTCTTTACTGAATGACTACTGGATCAAGGCAGAAATAAAGAAAGAAATTAAAGACTTTCTTAAACTTTCCGAAAGAAAGAATTCAATAAAAATAAATGTACAACATACCCAAACTTATGGGATACTATGAAAATGGTGCCAAGAGGAAAGTTCATAGCAGTAAGTGCCTACATAAAGAAACTGGAAAGATCTCACACTAGCAAATTACCAGCACACCTGAAAGCTCTAGAACAAAAAGAAACAAATGAACCCAATCGGAGTAGATGACAGGAAATAACAAACTCAGGGCTGACATCAATAGAATAAAAACAAAGAGAACAATACAAAGAATCAATGAAACCAAGAGTTGGTTGCTTGAGAAAATAAACAAGAAAATAATTTGTTTGCTTATCCAAACAAATTAAAAGGCACAGAGATAATATCCAAATTGACAAAATCAGAAAAGAAAAAAGGAGCATAACAACAGACACTGAGGTAATCCAAAGAATCATTAAGTCAGACTTCAAAAACCTGTACTCCACAGAACTGGAAAATCCAAAAGAAATTGACAATTTTTTCCATAGATACCAATTACCAAATTTAAATCAAGATCAGATAAACAGTTCAAGACCTATAACCTCTAAGGCACTAGAGGTTAAAAGTCCCCCAACCAAAAGAGGCCCATGGCCAGATGGTTTCAGCACAGAATTCCACCAAGCTCTCAAAGAAGAGGTAATTCCAGCACTCCTCAAATTATTTCACAAAATAGAAGCAGAATACAGACCAATTTCTTTCATGAACACTGATGCAAATAAAATACTAAATAAAATACAAACTGAATCCAGGAACACACTAAAAAGATTATCTACCATGATCAAGTATGTTTCATCCCACATATGCCATATTACCAAAAGCAGTCTACAGATTCAATACAATCCCCATCAAAATTCCAATACAGTACTTTAAGACTTTGAAAGAACAATACTCTGAGTGAGGTAACCCAGACACAGAAAGACAATTATCACATGTACTCACTCATAGGTGGTTTTTAAACATAAAGCATAGAAAACCAGCCTACAAACCACAATCCCAGAGAATTTAGACAATAATGAGGACACTAAGAGAGACATACATAGATCTAATCTACTTGGGAAGTATAAAAAGACAAGATCTCCTGAGTAAATTGGGAGCATGGGGACCTTGGGGGAGGGTTGAAGGGGGGAGGAGAGAGGCAGGAAGGGGAGCAGAGAAAAATGTAGAGCTCAATAAGAGTCAATAAAAAAGAAAGAACAATACTCAACTTCATATGGAAAAACAAAACAAAACAACAACCCAGGATAGCTAAAACAATCAATATATAATAAAAGAACTTCCAGAGGTATCACCATCCCTGATTTTAAGCTCTACTACAGAGCTATAGTAATAAAAACCACATGATATTGGCATAAAAACAGATAGTGGATAAATGGAATTGAATCGAAGACCCAGACATGTGGGCACCTGGGTTTTGACAAAGAAGCCAAATTTATACAATGGAAAAAAGAAAGTATCTTCAACAAACGGTGCTGGTCTAACTGAATGCCAGCATATTGAAGAATGGAAAAAGATCCATATTTATCATCCTCCACAAGACTCAAGTCCAGGTTGATCCAAGACCTCAACATGAAACCAGATACACTGAACCTGATAGAAGAGCAAGCAAGAAATAACCTTGAACACATTGGCACAGGAGACAGCTTTCTGAAGAGAGCACCAATAGCACAGACACTAAGATCAACAATTAATAAATGGGACCTCATGAAACTGAAAAGCTTCTGTAAAGCAAAGGACACTGACAATAGGACAAAAAACAGCCTACAGAATGAAAAAGGTCTTTATCAATCAATGTGACAGAGGGTTAATATCCAAAATATATAAAGAACTCAAGAAAGTAGACATCAATAAACCAAATAATCTAACTAAAAAATGGGGTACCGATCTAAACAGAGAATTCTCAATAGAGGAATGTCAAATGTCTGAAAAACACTCAAAGAAATATTCAACATCCTTAGCCATCAGATGATGGAGGTGGGTCACCTGTCTATGTGTTACTTTCATTGGTTAATAAAGAAACTGCCTTGGCCCTTTAATAGGACAGAAAATTAGGTAGGCAGAGTAGACAGAACAGAATTGTGGGAGAAAGAAAGCAGAGTCAGGCAGACGCGTCAGTCAGTTGCCAGTCGCCATGCCTCTCCTCTCTGAGGCAGACGCAGGTTAAGATCTCTCCTGGTAAGCCAACACCTCATGGTGCTACACAGATTACTAAATATGGGTTAAAGCAAAATGTGAGAATTAGCCAATAAGAGGCTGAAACTAATGGGCCAGGCAGTGTTTAAAATAATACAGTTTGTGTGTTGTTATTTTGGGTGTAAAGCTAGCTGGTGCCCGGGAGCCAGGCAGTGGGAAGCGAACCGCAGCTCTTACTACAATCAGAGAAATGCAAATCAAACTACTTTGAGATTTCATTTTACACATGTCAGAATGGCTAAGATCAATAACACAAGTGACAGCTCCTGCTGGCCAGGATGTGGAGAGAAACACTCATACATTGTTGGTGAGAGTGCAAACTTGCAGAACCACATGGAAATCAGTGTTCCAGTTACCATACCACTCTTGGGTATATATCCAAAGAATGCTCCATCCTACCACAGAGACACTTGCTCAACCATGTTCATTGTTGCTCTAGTCATAATAGCCAGAAACTGGAAACAACCTATGTGTTCCATAACAGAAGAATGGATAAAGAAGGGGCTGGAGAGATGACTCAGTGGTGAAGAGTATTCACTGGCTGCTCTTCCAAAGGACCTGGGTTCAATTTCCAGTACTCTATGGCAGCTCACAACTGTCTGTAACTCCAGTTCCAGAGGATCCTACATTATCACAAAACATCCATGCAGACAAAACACCAACAGACATAAAAAATAAAATTAAA
Source organism: Arvicola amphibius (assembly GCF_903992535.2). Classification (NCBI taxonomy): domain Eukaryota; kingdom Metazoa; phylum Chordata; class Mammalia; order Rodentia; family Cricetidae; genus Arvicola; species Arvicola amphibius. The sequence continues at coordinate 34,016,502 of NC_052065.1, read as the reverse complement.
AAAAATTAAAAAGAAAGGATGTAGTGGCATTTCATTTGTATTTTAATAAATCTTGCCTGAAGATCAGAAAAGTAAAACAGTCACACTGGCCAGCCTTACAGGCCAGGCAGCAATGACACACCCCTTTAATCCCAGTAGCCACAATGACACACGACTTTAATCCCAGTAGCAACAAAAGCACACACTCTCATTCTGAGATTCCTGGAGGCACAATCGCCACTTCGGACTGAGGTAAACCTAAGAGCCAGTGTGGCTGGCTGTTTTCTTTTCTGGCCTTCAGGTTGAACCCCAATTTCTGTCTCTGAGTTTTTATTAATTGTGATTCAAAATGATAAGGGACTGGAGAGATGGCTCAGAGGTTAAGAGCACTGGCTGCTTTTCCAGAGGTCTTGAGTTCAATTTCTAGCAACCACATGGTGGCTCACAAGCATATGTAATGAGATCTGGTGTCCTCTTCTGGTGTGCAGGCAGAATGCTGTATACATAATAAATAAATAAATCTTAAAATAAGAAAGGATAAACCTGGCATTGGTGCTACATACCGTTAATCCCAGCATTTGGGAAGCAGAGGCAGGCTCTGTGAGATTGAGGCCAGCTTTGTCTACAGAGCAAGTTCCAGGACAGTAAGGGCTACACAGAGAAACTCTGTCTCAAAAAAGAAAGGATAAAGAAAATGTGGTACATTTACACAATAGAGTATTACTGAGCACTTAAAAAAAGACATCATTTGCAGGCAAAATGATAGAACTAGGAAAAAACTATCTGAGTGATGTATCCCAGACCCAGAAAGACAAATACCATATATTTGCTTGGATATGTGGATATTAGCTGTTAAGTCAACGAGGACAAAGCTACAACCTGCAGAACCACAGAGGGTCGGTATAGAGTATAGAGGGAACAGACAGACCTTGTTAGGGAAGGGAAATAGAATAGATAAATTATCAATTAACTGGCCAGGTAGTTAATTCCCAAGTGGGAAACAGAGACAGGAAGATCTCTGTGAGTTTGAAGCCAGCCTAGGCTACAGAGTGAGCTCCAGGACAGACTTCAAAGCTACAGAGAAATCCTGTCCCAAAAAACAAACAAAATAAAACAAAAAAAATTATTGATTGACTGGGAGGAGGGGCTGAAATGGGAGGATCAGGTGGGAGCAAGAGGGGGTTATGGGAGGGAATACGGGGAGAGATATCTAAAACTGAGGGTAGTATGGAAACCAAATACAGTAGAAACCTCCATATATATATATATATATATATATATATATATATATTCATACATTAAGGTGATCGAAATGAAGTTGCCAAATAATGGGGGAGACAGAGCCCCAGCTGACCATCTCTTGTCACCAATGAAGCTTTGGTTTGGGTTACATCTAATTGAGTTGCTGGCCAAATGGGTACCACAGGGGATTGGATCCCCAAACAACCTAGGCTGTTGCCAAGACTATAGGCTACTCCCCACAAACTGACAGCAAGGTCCCATGACACCACCTACACAATTCCTTGAACATGGAGATGTTGAGATGTTAAGCTGGTGCCTACATGGTGCCTCTACTCCTACATTCTATTTGGTGTTCTGTAAGCTTCTTGTATCTTCATAGGCATATCTTTCTTTAGGTAGGGAAAGTTTTCTTCTATGATTTTGTTGAATAAAATTTCTGGGTCCTGGCTCTGGCCTAGTTCCTGGGAGGTTGTAGACTCTCACCCAGACCCACGAGGATGTTGGCTTATGTCTACTCCCTTGAAGGTCCCAGATTCACATCTGGACCCTCAGCAGTCTCTGGCTCTGGCTCACTTGCTCAGTGATTATTCCCCTGTACCTGTTCCGGTGGAGATCGCTGACTCTGGATCTGGTCGCTGGCTGAATCCTGATCCTCCCATGTCCAGGGACTGGGTTTGCTCCTGGCGGAGCTTGTTCTCTCTCTGTCTTAGGTAGCTGGTTCAGTCCTATTCAGGTTCTGGTGGAGATCACAGACTCTGAGTCAGGTTGTTGGCCAATCCTGGTCTGCCAGTGTCCCAGGACTGGGTTGGCTCCCAGGACTGGATTTGCTCCTGGCTTCTGTTCCCAGTGGAGCTTATTTCCCAAGCTGCTTTCCTCCCACCTGAAAAGAAGCCTCCATGTCTCAATCCTGGCACTCCCTGCCAGTCTCGGCATCCAAGCTGCACTGGCACGGCATAACACTGCTTGGGTGTTCAAAAACCTGAGACTAAATAGCCCAGGGACCTAGGTTAAATCCAAAAACAAAAACAAAGCAAAACCCCCCACAAAATAAACAAAACCAAAAAATGTAGTAATAAAATGACTCCTAATGATACGACATTCTACTCTTCTCATAGACGAGAGCTTGTTCAGCCATCATCAGAGAAACTTCCTCCAGCAGAAGATGGCAACATATACAGATACTCACAACCAGATATTACACTGAGAGTGACAGATCTTAGACTGCTCAGCCCTAAATGGGAGGTCTCCATCAACTCTCTCCTCTTAGAGCTCAGGGAACCTCATGGAGGAGGAGCAGAAAGAATATGAGTCAGAGGGGATGGAGGACACCGGGAGAACAAGGCCTTCTGAATCCTCATGAGCAAAGCTCATATGAACTCAGAGACTGAAGTCGTATGCACAGGGCCTACATGGGTCTGCACCAGGTCCTAGGCATATATATTATACCTTCCAGTTTAGTGTTTTATGGGATTCCTGAATGTGCTAGAGTGGTTCTCAGATTTTGTGCTTTTTTGGGGGCTCTTTTCTTTCTGTTTGTTTTGTTGTAGTCTTTTAAAATATGAATGAATGTAAACCTAGCCACTAGGGTAAAGGTTAACAACTGAACTGTCACACCTGCTGGGAGAGGGAAAATCAGTTTCTCCAATGGAGTGGCACTGGGTATATCATCAGCCTCACATTCAGGAGGAGTCCAACCTATAATTCTACAGAATTTTTTTTTGTGTGTATGCTTTTATCTGTTATAGTTTGATGGTTTTCTTTGTTTTGTTTTTGTTCTGTTTAGGTGTTATTTTATTTTGTTTTCTTTTTTCTCATTTTTTTATTAAAGATTTCCATCTCCTCCCCCTTCCCTCCCCTCCCTTCCACCCATACCCCCACTCTTTTACAGCAAGCCGACAGCTAACATCAAATTAAACGGAGAGAAACTCAAGGCCATCCCACTAAATTCAGGAACGCGACAAGGCTGTCCACTCTCTCCTTATCTCTTCAATATAGTGCTTGAAGTTCTAGCAATAGCAATAAGACAACATAAGGGGATCAAGGGGATTCGAATTGGAAAGGAAGAAGTTAAACTTTCGTTATTTGCAGATGATATGATAGTGTACATAAGCGACCCGAAAAACTCCACCAAAGAACTCCTACAGCTGATAAACTCCTTTAGTATCGTGGCAGGATACAAGATCAACTCCAAAAAATCAGTCGCCCTCCTATATACAAAGGATAAGGAAGCAGAGAAAGAAATCAGAGAAGCGTCACCTTTCATGATAGCCACAAATAGCATAAAATATCTTGGGGTAACTCTAACCAAGGAAGTGAAGGATTTATTTGACAAGAATTTTAAGTCTTTGAAGAAAGAAATTGAAGAGGATACCAGAAAATGGAAGGATCTCCCTTGCTCTTGGATTGGGAGGATCAACATAGTAAAAATGGCAATACTACCAAAGGCAATCTATAGATTTAATGCAATCCCCTTAAAGATCCCATCAAAATTCTTCACAGATCTTGAGAGGACAATAATCAACTTTATATGGAAGAACAAGAAACCCAGGATAGCCAAAACAATCTTATACAATAAAGGAACTTCTGGAGGCATTACCATCCCTGACTTCAAACTCTATTACAGAGCTACAGTATTGAAAACAGCTTGGTATTGGCATAAAAATAGAGAAGTCGACCAATGGAATCGAATAGAAGACTCGGATCTTAACCCACAAACCTATGAACACCTGATTCTTGATAAAGGAGCTAAAAGCACACAATGGAAGAAAGAAAGCATCTTCAACAAATGGTGCTGGCATAACTGGATGTCAACCTGTAGAAGAATGAAAGTAGATCCGTGTCTATCACCATGCACAAAACTCAAGTCCAAATGGATTAAAGACCTCAATATCAATCTGAACACACTGAACCTGTTAGAGGAGAAAGTGGGAAGTACTCTACAACATTTGGGCACAGAAGACCGTTTCCTACGCATAACCCCAGCTGCACAGACATTAAGGGCAACATTGAATAAATGGGACCTCCTGAAGTTGAGCAGCTTCTGTAAAGCAAAGGACATTGTCATTAAGACACAAAGGCAGCCTACTGGCTGGGAAAAGATCTTCACCAACCCCACAACAGACAAAGGTCTTTTTTTTTTGTTTTTGTTTTTTTTTTGTTTTTTTTTTCTTCAGACAAAGGTCTGATCTCCAAAATATATAAGGAACTCAAGAGACTAGACTTTAAAATGCTAATGAACCCAATTAAAAAATGGGGCACTGAACTGAACAGAGAATTCTCAACAGATGAAGTTCGAATGGCCAAAAGACACTTAAGGGCATGCTCAACCTCCTTAGCAATCAGGGAAATGCAAATCAAAACAACGTTATTTTGTTTTCTTAATGGGGGCTTTGTTGTTGTATTGAATTTTTGTTATTTTGAGAAAAAAATTGGGTTTGTAGGGATGGGGGAAAGGATCTGAGAGGACTTAGAAGAGGAGAGAAAGTAGGGTAAAAGGCTGAGCTCAATTCCGGATTTGAAAACCCAGTAATCCCTGGGTTCAAAAACCCATCTCCCTGCAGGGCAGTGGTCATGCACACCTTTAATCCCAGCACTTGGGAAGCAGAGACAGGAGGATCTCTGAGTTTGAGGCCAGCCTGGTCTACAGAGTGGGTTCAGGACAGCCAGGAGTACACAGAGAAACCCTGTCTCTGAAAACCAAAAGAGAAAGAAAGCGGCCCATCTCCTTAAACTCAAAATCCCTGGGATCTCCCCAAACTCAGAACTTGAAATTCTACCAATCCTTACCCTGGAAATCTTCACCCTGGAAAACTCCTCCCCCAAGAAACCCTGTTTAAGCCTGTCTACTGTTCAGTTCTGCTTCTCACTTACTACTTCTCACCCTAGCAGAGGCAGCCACCCTCTTGTGTACCTCCCAATAAATCTCTTGTGTGAGTTTTGTTGTACGGTGTGACATTGTGGTATTCCTTGGCTCCTGACTGCCAGGATACCTTTCCCCTCAGAGCTACAAGTCTTCCATTGGGGAAGCCTTTCTATTCAGAGCTGTAACATTTACAAAGAATATGATCAAAATATATTTAAATTTAAAAATTGTTGTAAGTAATAAAATAAAAAAGAGAACTTGTTGCTGTTGCAGAAGGTCTGAGACATACATGACAGCTCCATGCGTCTGGTGCCCTCTTCTGATCTCTTAGGGCATCAGGCACACAAATGATGCACATACATAGATGAAGGTAAAATAGTTATACATATAAAATAAAATAAACCTAAAACAATAAAATCACAACACATATTTGGCTAATTGAAACACCATACCTTGTGAAATTTTTCTTACTCAATAAACTGTGACATTGTGGAAAGATGAAATAATATTTGCCTATGTTTAACATAGGACACTCATGATAGGTACTGTAGATAAAATAGGTGCCTGTTGTGTGGCTATTCCTTCCAAATTGAAATATCCCCTCCTAGTGGGGGTAGCTCCTTAAAACTGAAGAAGCTAGTGAAACTTGAAAGGGGCAGGAAGTAAAAATCTCGTAAATCTCAAGGAGTTCCTGGAATTTACAAAGTTCACTTTTCCTCCCACGAGGTTACAGAAACAGTAACAATTGTTGAGCTTAGGAGAGTGAGTCTAACTGACCCAGCTGTCTGAGTCCTGCAGAGAGCTCCGGTAATACATCTTTCAGGTATTTTCAGGTATTTTGGTGCTGCAACTGTCTTTGAATCACCCATGCTTCTGTATGTAACCCTTCATTCATACTCTTGGTTTTGTTTTGTTTTTTCCAAGACATGGCTTCTGTGTAGCTTTGGAGCCTGTCCTGGAACTCACTCTATAGAGCAGGCTGGCCTCCAGCTCACAGAGATCTGTCTGCCTCAGCCTCCTGAGTGCTGGGATTAAAGGCATGTGCCTCCTCACCTGGCTTATTCGTACTCTTGAAATTATCTTCAGTAAACTCACTGACTGGTTCATGAAACTAGACTTGGGTGAAACTATTTCTTTAGTCAAAAACAGAAGAACCTACCACTGAGATCTGGTATTTATTGCCATCTTAAGCTAATAAAGAAGAAACACACTGGCTTTGTCACATATTCAATAGGGATAACCAGGAAACTCTGCATGGTCATATTTATCCTCTTTTAAAATTAGTAATTTTTTCATATAATGTATTTTGGTAATATTCTTTCACCTCCCCAACTCCTTTTAGATCCTCTCCATTTCCCTACCTACCCAACTTTGCATTCTTTCTCTCTCTCTAAAAAAGATAACAAAGTAAAAAATGAAAATCAAAACAGACAAACTAAAACAAGAGAACCAATAAGACAAAAGTATCAAAACAAAATGAAAAGTGCACACACACACACACACACACACACACACACACACAACCCACGTGGAATGTGTTTTGGCTAACTCTTCTTGGGCATGGGTCCTGCTCTGGAGGGCTTTGGTTAATACCCAGTGACATTCCAATGGAAAAAAAACCCAACTCTTCTCCTCCTCGCAGGTATCAGTTACAAACAGACTCTTGGTTAACTGATGGTCTTTGTGTCCAGTCCTTTTTCCAGGGCTAGAATTTTGTTTGTTTTGAACCTGTGTAGGTCTAGTGTGTGCTGCTGCAGTCTCTGGGAGTTCATATCAAAAGGATTGGAGACTCAACCTGGCTTCCAAAGACGAAGTTTTCAGCACAAAGGATAGTTATTTGCCCCAGAGGGACAAAGGACAGGGAATAAGAGACAAAGACAGGAAAGGAAACAGTTGAGGAAGAAGGGAAAAGGAGCAAGGAAGGGGGGGAAGGGATATTTGCCCAGAGGGATAGAGAGGAGACAGATGTGATCCATAGATAAATGGCAGTTTATAAAGGGAAAAAGAGAAACCCCATGTTAGGATGAGTTGCTTTGTTTTGATTGGGCATGTTATTAATGGTAGCCCAAAGAGGGTATTTTAGTTAAGGTTTTATTGCTGTGAAGAGACACAAAAAGTTAGTTTTGTGTGGGGCCTGGGATGGGAGAAGGATCTTCAACAGGTCCAGGCTGCTATGCAGGCTGCTCTACCATTTGGACCATATGATCCAGCAGACTTGATGGGACTTGAGGTGTCAGTGGTAGATAAGGATGCTGTCTGGAGCCTTTGGCAGGGCCCCTATAAGTGAAATCACAGAAGAGTCCTTTGGGATTTTGGACCAAGGCCCTACCATCATCTGCAGACAACTATTTTCTCTTTGAGAGACAGCTCTTGACCTGCTATTGGGCCTTAGTGGAAACTGAATGTTCAATAATGGGCCACCAAGTTACCATGCAACCTGAACTGCCCATCATGAGTTGGGTGTGATCAGACTCACCAAGTCACAAAGTAGGATGTACACAGCAGAAAGCTATTATCAAATGGAAGTGGTGTATACGAGATCAGGCCTGAGCAGGTCCTGAAGGCACTAGCAAGCTACATGAAGAAGTTGCCCAAGTGCCTATGATTCCTACTCCTGTTCAGTGCCATCTGCTGCCAAACATGCACCTATAGGGGTGTGCCTCATGGGGTGTGCCCTATGATTGGTTGACTGAGAAAAAAAGTAGGGCCTAGTTTACTAATGGCTCTACATGATATGAAGTCACTATCTAGAAGTGAATGGCTGCAACATTTCCACCCCCTTCCTGGACAACCCTGAAAGAAACTGGCAAAGGGAAATCTTCACGGGGGGCCTAACTTCAGGCAGTACACAGGGTCATACAGTTTGTTTGGAAGGAAAGATGGCCAGAGGTATAATTGTTAACTGATTCATGGGCTGTAGCCAATGGATTGGCTTCATGGTCAGGGACTTAGAAAGAGCATGGTTGGAAAATTGGTGAGAAAGATATCCAGGGAGAAGAGTGTGGATAGATCTCAAATGGGCAAAGAAACTTGTGTCCCATGTAAATGTTCATCAAAAGGTGACTTCAGCTGAGGAGGAGTTCAATAATCAAGTAGATAGGATGACCCATTCTGTGGAGAGTCAGCCTCTTTCCCCAGCCATTCCTGCCATCTCACAATGGGCCCATAAAAAAAGTGGCCATATTAGCAGAGATGGGGATTATGCATGGCCTCAACATTATGGGCTTCCAGTCACCAAGGCTGGCTTGACTACAGCTACTGCTAAGTGACAGATCTGCCAATAGCAGGGACCAACCTGATATGACACCATTCCCTGGGGTGACCAGTCAGCGACCTTGTAGCAGGTTAACTACACTGGACATTTTGTTCTTACTGGAGTAGATACTGATTCAGATATGGATTTGCATTTCCTGCACATATGCTTCTGCCAAAACCACCATCCATGGACTTACAGAGCGCATAATCCACCATCATGGTATTCCACACAGTACTGTTTCTGACCAAGGAACTCATTTCACAGCCAGAAAAGTGTGACAGTGGGCCCATGATCATGAAATCCACTGGTTTTACTATGTTCTCCACCATCCTGAAACAAATAGCCTGATAGAAAGATGGAATGGCTTTTTGAAGACATAGTTAAAGTAGCAATTAGGTGGCATCAGCCTGAAGGAGTGGGACTGTGTTCTCCAGAAGAAGGTTTATGTTATATGATTTGAATAAATATCTAAACATGGTACAGTTTCTCCCATAGCCAGGAACCACAGGTCCAGGAATCAAGGGGTGAAAAGGGGAATAGTTTCGCTTATTATCAGCCCTAGTGACCTACTGGAAAATTTTTGCTTCCTGTTCCCGCCATTTTTTTCTTTTGGTTTTTCAAGACAGGGTTTCTTGGGATGGAGAGATATCTCAGAGGTTAAGAGCATTGGCTTCTCTTCCAGAGGTCCTGAGGTCAATTCCCAGCAATCACATGTTTGTTTACAGCCATCTGTAATAAAATCTGGTACCTTCTTCTGGCCTGTAGGCATACATGATAAATAAATCTTTTTAAAAATGTCTTTTAAAAAATATAAGATAAGATTTCTCTTTGTAGCTTTGTAGCTTGTCCTGGAACTCTGTAGGTCAGGCTGGCTTCGATCTCACAGAGATTCATCTGCCTCTGCCTCCCGTGTGCTGGGATTAAAGGCATGCACCACTGCCACCCAGCTTGTTCCCCTTGTTTCCATGATCTTAAATTCTACTGGTCTAGAAGTTTTGGTTCCAGAAGGAGAAGCCCTCCTGCCAGGAGCTGCAACAAACTTTCCATTAAACTGATCTTCTTCCTGGCCACTTTGGACTTCTAATGTCCTTAAACCCACAGGCTAAGAAAGACATGTGTGAAGAGAGGTGATTAATCCAGATTACCATGGGGAAATTGGATTATTTCTCCACAACGGAGGTAAGAAAGATTGTGTCTGGAGTGCAGAAGATCTACGAAAAACTACAGCAGCCTAATCCAGGCAGGATGACAAAGGCACAGACCCATCAGGAATGAAGTTATAGGTCACTCCTCCAGGAAAAGAGCCAAACCTGCTGAGGTTCTTGCAGAGGGTAAAGGAAATACAGAATGGGTAGTAGAGGAAGGTAGTTCTAAATACTAGCTAAGGGCACTTGACCAATCACAGAAATGGAACAGAAACATTCATGTCAATTATAATCCCCATTTCTGTGATTGGTAAATTCATCTACCCTGCTGCTGAGGCATTTATTCACTGGTGTTAGAACCAACTTCTTTAGGATTCCAATATAGATTGATGTAAACGAAGGCTGCACTTTCACTTCCTGGCCACCCAGACCCAAATAAGCACACAAAACTATATTAATTAGGCCCCTCCTCCTTGCGGCGCTCTAGGGACCATGGCCGATCCTCGCGTGAGACAGATCAAGATCAAGACAGGTGTGGTGAAGCCATTGGTCAAAGAAAAAGTGATGTATGAGAAAGAAGCAAAGCAGCAGGAAGAAAAGATTGAAAAAATGAAGGCTGAAGATGGTGAGAACTACGCCATTAAGAAGCAGGCAGAAATCCTTCAAGAGTCCCGGATGATGATCCCAGATTGCCAGCGCTGATTAGAGGCTGCATATACCGATCTTCAGCAGATGCTAGAAAGTGAAAAAGACTTGAAAGAAGCTGAGGAGTATAAAGAAGCACGTGTAGTTCTGGATTCAGTGAAGTTAGAAGCCTGAAATTTTTCTGTACAGGGTGTTTTTTGAATTAAATCCTGGGATCCATTCTACAATTTGTTATTTTTGCCACTGCTGTGTTTAGTAATATGAAAATGTGGTTCTTTTTATGCAGTTGCGTATATTTTTCTTTGCATAACTTAATGTGTCAAATAAATGAGTTCACCTAATAAAATTGTTTATTTCATACTTTACAAAAAAAACTATATTAATTACAACACTGTTTGGCCAATGGCTCAGGCATATTCCTAGCTAGCTCTTATATATTAAATTAACCCATTTCTATTAATCTGTGTATTGTCACAAGGCTGTGGTTTGCTGGTGAGGTTCTGGCATTCCTCTTCTTTGGCAGCTATATGGCATCTAGCTGACTCCACCTTCTTTCCTCCTCTATCTCTGCTTGGATTTCCTGCCTTGCTATATTTTGCCATAGGCCAAAGCAGCTTCTTTATTAACCAGTGGCAATAAAACATATTCACAGCATACAGAGGGGAAACCCACATTAGACTGAAGACTAGCAGCTCTCTAGGAATTCCCCAGGACTCCAGCACCAGATTGGGATTTGTGAGACAACTTCAAGATTCTTTGCCTTCCCATTGCGAGACAGCCATTGTTGGACTACCTGCATCACAGCATGTAAACTGTTGAGGGAGATTTCTGTCCCGCCTGGTCCCATAATAAACACACAGAAACTATATTACTTGCAGTATTGTTTGGTTTATTAGCTTATGCATATTTCTAGCTCACTCATATCTTAAATTAACCCATATCTATTATTTTATATATTGCCACGATATTCATGGCCTACCGGCAAGGTTCCAGCAGAGTTACATGGCTTCTTCCTCACTCTGCTTTCTTCCTTCCAGCATTCAGTTCAGTCTTCCCCACCTAGCTCTATTCTGCCCTATCACAGGCCAAGGAAGCTTCTTTATTCATTAACTAATAAAAGCAACAGATATACAGAAGGACTTCCCACACCAGTAAGCCATTCTAATAAATGGATGTGTTTGTGTATGTGCATACATATGTTCATTCTATAAGCTCTGTTCCTTTCAACAACACTCACTAATATATGGTATTAGTGATCCCTAGATCTGTTCTCACAGCACCATCTCTGTCATTTGAAACCGGGAACACTGTTATCACTTGTATACTTTATACTCTGCATTAAATGATGAACTTGAGAGACAGGGGCTCACCCTGAACTTCTAACTCCGACAAATCAGCTTTCTTTTCTGCTAACAAGTTGTACCTCTTCTCCTAAACTAGACACCCCAACCACCCACAAGTGCTCATGCTCAGGAGGAAATGAATAGGCCCAGCAGTCAAGATGCACAGTGCAGCTGGGGTCCTTTGGATACAAAGCAGTTGCTAATTCATTTGTGAACCCCTACTCATTAACTACCTGCCTTAGGGTTTCTATTGTTATGAAGAGACACCATGACCACAGAACTCTTATAAAGTAAAACATTTAATTGGGGCTGGCTTACAGTTTTAGAAGTTTAGTCCATTATCATCATGGCAGGACATGGCAGTGTCGAGGCAGATGTGTGCTGGAGAAGGGAGAGTTCTACATCTTGATTGGCAGACAGCAGAAGAGACTGACCACATTGGATGTAGCTTAAGCATGTATGAGATGTCAAAGCCCACTTCCACAGTGACACACTTCCAACAAGGCCACACCTACTGCAACAGAGCCACACCTCCTAATAGTGCCACTCCCCACTGGGACCATTTTCTTTTAAACCACCACAGTACCCATCTGGTCAATGGGAAATACTACCTGTGTTACATGTCTTGTCATCTGTGAAGATTAAAGTCAAAAGAGCTCTTGCTCTGCCTCACTTCTGTTTACACTGACATCACTATATTTGATGTTTAGCTTGTCTCTGGCTGTAACCCCGCTTGGCGGGTCAGCTATTCAGGGTCCCCTGAAGGGGCGCTAACCTGCAAGACATGAGCTGGAGAGAGGAAGGAAACCAAGCAAGATTCTATTGCCAAGGTCTCTGTTTATTGGGGTGAAAATTACAGCTTATATACCCCTTGAATGGGGTGGAGGTAGGGGCAGGCAGGAACTCTGCCGGGGTAACTGAAGGTCATTAGCCAGCACCTGGTGTAAGCCGAAGCACGTGATCCATTAACATTGGAGTAAGGGGCAGGTTCCGTAAACATCCTTAGGGCAATGACCTCTACTATCCCTGTAAGGATGATGGTCCCTGACAAATCTATCCTTAGGAAAATGGGCCCTGACATCTGGCAAGCCCTTCCTGCACAGTTAGAAAGTATCTCTATGAGGAGCCACTGGTCTCAGCCTGGAAGAAGCTTCCCTCAGTTCCCATGGACTTCTACACCAGGCAAATACATCTCACCAGCAATATGGAAGGGTGGGGAAAAAATTCAAGGCCTTGGGGGTTCATCCAGGCAGCCAGACTACCAGTAGTCCAAGCAAATAATGGTCCCAAAGCACCAGAAGGCAAGTCTGGACAGCTACCACATCCCCTCACCCTGACCCACCTGCTCTACCCTATTGCCCAGTGTTCTGCGGCCTTGCACTCCAATATCTAAGTGTAATGCCCTGCCACCCTCCAAATAAACAGGGCACATGTCTGTAACCCTAGAACTTGGGAGGCTGAGGTGGAAGATCATGAATTTGAGGCCAGCCTGGGCTACACTGTAGGATCTGTGTCAAAAGAAAAAAATAGTATATTTGAAAATGAGATAATAATATACACATTTTCCTATAAAATCAATGTTAAGGCTAGGCTAGGGAATATTAGAGTTATAGTTATATTTTGGATCAAGATCAGAGAAAAAAGTTAATTCCTCATCAGTATAAGGTCAGAGTCAGGTTCTTGGTCAGTAGAAGTGAATTACAATTTCAGAGTGAAGGTAAGAATGAGTGGTTTATTGTCAAAGATAAAATTCAGGCTATCATTAGTGTAGCATCAGGGTCTAGGTTAGAGGTAAGTATTAAGTCTAGTTCAGAGTCTGTGCCAGTGTTCTGGCTCGGGTTAGAGCAGGGTCATGGTTAAAGATCAAGTTTGGCATTATTTAGGTCAGGTGTCAGAGCCAGCCAGCGTCATGATGAGGTGATGTTTGGAATGCAGTTCATTGTTACGTTCAGGCTGAGAGTTTAGAGTCAGATTTAGAGTGGGTTTCAAGGCTGTGGTTAGTGTGAAGGGCAGGTCAGGCTCATGGTCAAGACCAGGATCGTGTATTGATTGAGGCCAGCATTCAAATATTGATTTTGGAGTCAGGGTCAGAGTTAGGTAGGGATAAGACAACAGTTGGAAAGATCTACTTGACATTAATTTATTAGCTAGCTGTTGCAGTTGATATTGGGGAAGTGTGTCTTAGGGAGTTCAGACATTTTATTTATATGAAAGACCTCTTTTTTTTTTTTTTTGGTTTTTCGAGACAGGGTTTCTCTGCAGCTTTTTTTGAGCCTGTCCTGGAACTAGCTCTTGTAGACCAGGCTGGCCTCGAACTCACAGAGATCCGCCTGCCTCTGCCTCCCGAGTGCTGGGATTAAAGGCGTGCGCCACCACCGCCCGGCTATGAAAGACCTCTTAAAAAGACTTCTGAGCACTCTGCATTGGGCCCTGTGAACTTCTCAGAGGTGTTCTTTCATGAAAAGCCTCTGGGGCCTTCTGGTGCTGTTCCTGCCCCTGCAGTGAGCTGGGGCAAAGCCAGTCAGTACTGTTAGCTACTTGCAGATGGGAGGCATAGGGTAGGCTTTGGACGGCCTTACGGACTGTAATCCTTCCTGAAAGGTTTTTGTTTAGCCTCTTGGATATATCCAGTCTTTTTTCTTATTAATTTATTACTCTTTGACAATTTCATACATGTATATAATAGATTTTGGCCATTTTCAGTCCCATTGCCACCTCTCATCTCTCTCTCCTACTCCCACTGTAACCTTTTCCCAAACAAGTCCCCTCCCATTTTCTTTACTTTAAAAATTGTTTTCTTTACTTTTGTGATTATAATATAATTACATCATTTCTCCCTTTAAAACCTCCTTCTAAACGCTCCCATGCACTCCTCCTTGCTCTCTTTCAAATTCATGGCCTCTTTTTTCATTAATTATTGTCATATGCATATATTCCTAAATATAACCTGTTCAGTCTGTATAATGCAATTTTGTATGTGTTTTGGGGGCTGACCTTTGGTGTTGAATAACCAATTGGTATGCTGTACTCTGGGGAAGGCTATTTCTCCCCCTCTCAGCATTACTTAGTTGCCTATAGTTCTTTGCATAGGGTTGAGGCCTTCTGAGCCTTCCCCTGTCCATTTTGGCACACCTATTGTGGTTCTTGTTCAACTCCTGCTTAGGTAGTCATGGTGATGAAGCATTATGACTGTAGTTTCTGACATTCTAGGAAGCTACATTATTACAGCAAACTCCTTGTTTCTCTGGTTCTTACAGTCTTCTGAGCCTCAGATGCAGGATTTGCTATGTAGATGTAGTTGGGAGGCCTCCACAACTCTCCATTTGGGGAGGAGGGGTTTTGAGACAGGGTTTCTCTGTAGTTTTGGAGCCTGTCCTGGAATTCACTCTATAGACCAGGCTGACCTCAAATTTACAGAGATCTGCCTGCCTCTGCCTCCCAAGTACTGGGATTAAAAGAGTGTGCCAACACTGCCTGGCCGACAACTCTGTATTTTGATTGGTTATGGTTTACTCTAATGCTCCCCTTCTTTTTTATTTTTATTTTTTTAAGAAAACAAACTATCTTTTTTTCATTATACATACTAATCCAAGTTTCCACTTCCTCCTCTCCTCCATTCCCTCCACTTACCCTCCAACCCCACCGACTACCCAATCCTCAGAGAGGGTAAGGCACATTGCTTTGGGGAAGGTCCAAGACCCTCCCTACTATATCTAGGCTGAGCAAGGCATCCATCCAAAGAGAATAGGTTCCCACAAAGCCAGTACAAACAGTAGGGATAAGTCCCGGTGCCACAGCCAGTGGTGCCACAGTCTGCCCCAGCCATGCAACTGTCAACCACATTCAGAGGGACTAGTTTGGTCCTATGCTGGTTCCTTCCCTGTCTGGCTGGAGTTGGTGAGCTCCCCTTAGCTCAGGTAAACTGATTCAGTGGGTGTCCCCATCATGATCTTGACCACTTTGCTCATATTCTCACTCCTCCCACTCTTCAACTGGACCTTGGGAGCTCAGCCTAGTGCTCCAGTGGGGTCTCTGCCTCTGTTTCCATCAGTTGCTGGATGAAGGTTCTATGGTGATATTTAAGATTTTCATCAGTCTGACTACAGGGCAAGGCCAGTTTGGACACCCTCTCCTCTATTGCTTAGGGTCTTAGCTGGGGTCATCCTTTTGGATTCCTGGGAATTTCTCTAGTGCCAGTTTTCTTGCTAGCCCCCAAATGGCTCCCTCAATCAAGATATCTCTTTTCTTGCTCTCATCTTTGTCCTTCCTCCATCTTGTCTATCCCTCAAGTTCTCCTCACCCCTTCCTTCTCTCCTCCACTTCCCCTTCTACCCTTCCTTCTCCCTTCATCCCTATGTTCCCAATTTTGTCAGGTGATCTTGTTTATTTTGACTTTCCAGATGGATTTATATTTTTCTTAGGGTTCAAACACCTTGTTACTTAGCTTCTCTAGGATCATGAGCTATAGGCTCAATGTCCTTTGTTTATAGCTAGTATCCACCTATGAGTAACTACATACCATATTCATCTTTTTGGGTCTGGGTTACCTCGCTCAGGATGGTGTTTTCTAGTTCTATCCATTTGCCTGCAAAATTCAAGATGTCATTGTTTTTAACCACTGAGTAGTACTCTAATGTGTAAGTGTGCCACATTTTCTTTATCCATTCTTAGGTTGATGCTCCCCTTCTTTTGCAAAGAGAAATTTCCTTGATGAGGAGTGAAGACAGCTTATCTGTGGCTGTATGGGCAAATATTTAGGATATAGTTAGGGACTGGCTTGATTTAGTAATTGTTGCTGTAGGTCCTCCTCTAAAAGCCATGACTTCACTGGCCCTGGGTAGTCAGCTAGGTTTCCAGTATTAGGTATGATTTCCTCTTGTTGAGTGGGTCCAATTAGGGGGCTGTTGCCTACTGCCCAGGTGGACGGACCACTACTGCACCTTTAGGGCTATTGTGTGATATTGGTGGTTGTTGTAGGTCATAGGCATCATAGCTGGGTAGGACTGTTGGTTGCTTCCCTCCTTTGGAAGCTTGCATGGCACCTACTGGTACCCTGAAAGCTACTTCCCAGGGAAGAGGCATCCAGGTCAGTTCCACCTCAGCAGGCTCTAGGTTCTGCTTGTAAAGGACATGTCACCAACAATAGTGACTTACCTATTAGGGAGAGTACTGAGCAATATTCTGTAATATTTGGGAGTTGCTAGGACAACCCATGCTAACAAGTCATGCCTGGTGTTGGGGTTTTTGTCAGGCGATCCTTGGTTCTTAGAGGGAACATTGTCAATCCAGATGAAAATTTATCTTTTTTTTTTTTGGTTTTTTGAGACAGGGTTTCTCTGTTCAGATGAAAACTTTTCATTTAAACTGTATGTGTAAAGCTGGGCGGTGGTGGCGCACACCTTTAATCCCAGCACTCGGGAGACAGAGGCAGGTGGATCTCTGTAAGTTTGAGGCCAGCCTGGTCTACAAGAGCTAGTTCCAGGATAGGCTCCAAAGCTACAGAGAAACCCTATCTTGAAAAACAAAAAACAAAAAACAAAAAAGACATGAACTGTATGTGTATATTTATACACAGACATACATGTATTATCATTTATTTTTAGATATTATTCGCTATGACATTTCAGACATTCTTACTGTTGTTTTTTCTATCCTTCTTCCTTTTGTATTTATCTTCCTCTTACCATCCTAATTAGAGCCCGCATTTTCCCCCATTTCCATGATCAGATAAGTCACTTGTACCCTGCTATTTCATTCTCTATTGTTTCTAGACCCTCTATCCTGGTAGTGGTCCCCTTTTACTGTACTCCGCCAGCGGGTCAGCTATTCAGGGTTCCTGAAGAGGCGCTACCTGCAAGACATGGGCTGGAGAGAGAAATGAGACCAAGCAAGGTTATATTGTCAAGGTCTCCTTTATTAGGGTGATGGTTACAGCTTATATAGCCCTTGAATGAGGAGCTTGGCTTGGGGTGGGGGGTAGGAGGTAGCAAAGGTCACCAGCTAGCAAACCTGGTGTTCCTTGTGCAAGCAGAAACATTCTTTTTGTAGTTCCCTTAACAAACAGTTCTTAAGATACTTAGGATGTGGGGCAGGTTCCGTTAACAAACAGTTCTCAAGATAGTTAGGATGTGGGGCTCTCTGCAAACATCCTTAGGACAATGGTCCCTGCTATCATCTTTAGGACAATGGTCCCTGACATCTTACTTTTCCAGTTTCTGCAGTTATTGCAGAAAATACATTCACATCTAAAGATTTGAAACTAGAAGCCTCTGGCAACAGACCATACAACATTTTTCTTTCTAGGTCTAGGTTACCTCACTCAATCTTCTTTCCTAGTTCCACCCATTTACCTACAAAGTTCATGATTTCATTCTTCTTTACAACTGAATAGTATTCCATGGTGCATATGTACTATATTTTCACTATCTATTCACTGGTTGCAGGACATTTAGGTTAATTTTGTTTCCTAGCTAATGCAAAATGAACAGCAATGAAAACGGCCGAGGAAGTACTCATGGAATAGGATGCTGAGTCTTTTGGGCACATGCCAAGGAGTTATAGAGCTGGGTACTATACTAATTTTTTTGTAGCTTTTTGAGGATTCTCCAGACTAAACTCCAGAATGGCTGGACAAGTTTGTAATGCCATCAACAGTAAACGAAGCCTTTCTCTTTACCCCCTTGCAGCATTTGTTGTCGGTTGTTTGTTGAGCCTTCACATTCTGACAGGTGTAAGATAAAATCTCAAAGTTGTTTAGATTTGCATGTCTCTAATTGCTAGGGATAGTGGGAATACTTTGAGATATTTCTTAGCCATTTTTTCTTCTTCTTTTTTTATTTTTTTTATTTAAAAAATTTCCATCTCCTCCCCTCTTCCTCCCCCTTCCCTCCCCTCCCCTCCCTAATACCCTCCCTCCCTCCCTTTTCAGGCCAAGGAGCCATTGGGGTTCCCTACTCTATGTTAAGACCAAGGTCCTCCCAACTCCCCCCAGGTCCAGGAAGGTGATCAACCAAGCTGAGAAGGCTCCCACAGAGCCTGTCCATGCAGAAGAGACAAAGATCAGCGCCTTTGTCCTTGGCTTCTCTGTCAGCCTCCACCGTCGGCCACATTCAGAGAGTCTGGTGTGGTCTCATGTTCCATCAGTCCCAATCCAACTGGAGTTGGTAATCTCCCGTTAGTTCTGTCCCAGCGTCTCCATGGGTGAACGCACCCCTCACGGTCCTGACTTTCTTTCTCATGTTCTCTCTCCTGCTCCTCATCAGGACCTTGGGAGCTCAGTCCAGTGCTCCAATGTGGAGCTCAGTCATTTTCTTCATCTATCGCCAGGTGGAGGTTCTATGGTGATATGCAAGAAATTCATCAGTATGGCTATAGGAACTGGCCTTTTCAGGCTCCCTCTCCTCAGCTGCCCAAGGAACTAACTGGGGGCGTCTCCCTGGAAACCTGGGAACCCCTCTAGGGTCAAGTCTCTTGACAACCCTCAGATGGTTCCCTAAATTAAGATACATGCTTCCCTGCTCCCCTATCCACCCTTCCTGTATCCCAAGCATCCCATTCCTCCGACCTCCCCCCATTCTCCCCTTCATGCTTTTCTCTCCCCATCTTCCCTTGGCCGTGTCTCGCCCAACCCTCAAGTTCCCAATTTTTGCCTGGCGATCGTGTCCACTTCCAATATCCAGGAGGATTACTATATCTTTTTTTTGGTTCACCTTCTTATTATCTTCTCAAGGATCCCAAATTATAGGCTCGATGTCCTTTAATTATGGCTAGAAACCGATTATGAGTGAGTACATCCCATGTTCATCTTTTTGGGTCTAGGTTACCTCACTCAGAATAGTGTTTTCTATTTCCATCCATTTGCATGCAAAATTCAAGATGTCATTGTTTTTTACCGCTGAGTAGTATTCTAGCATGTATATATTCCATAGTTTCTTCATCCATTCTTCCACTGAAGGGCATCTAGGTTGTTTCCAGGATCTGGCTATTACAAATAATGCTGCTATAATGCTAGTTGAGCAAATGCTTTTGTAGTATGATTGGGCATCTCTTGGGTAGATTCCCAATAGTGGAATTGCTGGGTCCTGGGGTAGGTTGATCCCAAATTTCCTGAGAAACCGCCACACTGCTTTCCAAAGTGGCTGCACAAGTTTGCATTCCCACCAGCAATGGATGAGTGTACCCCTTACCTCACAACCTCTCCAGCAAAGGTTATTATTGGTGTTTTGGATTTTAGCCAATCTGACAGGTGTAAGATGATATCTCAAAGTTGTTTTGATTTGCATTTCCCTGATAGCTAGGGAGGTTGAGCATGACCTTAAGTGTCTTTTGGCCATTTGAACTTCTTCTGTTGAGAATTCTCTGTTCAGTTCAGCGCCCCATTTTTTAACTGGGTTAATTAGCATTTTAAAGTCTAGTCTCTTAAATTCCTTATATATTTTAGAGATCAGACCTTTGTCAGTTGCAGGGTTGGTGAAGATCTTTTCCCAGTCAGTAGGCTGCCTTTGTGTCTTAGTGACAATGTCCTCTGCTTTACAGAAGCTGCTCAGCTTCAGGAGGTTCCATTTATTCAATGTTGCCCTTAATGTCTGTGCAGCTGGGGTTATACGTAGGAAACGGTCTCCTGTTCCCATTTGTTGTAGAGTACTTCCCACTTTCTCCTCTATCAAGCTCAGTGTGTTCAGATTAATATTGAGGTCTTTAATCCATTTGGGCTTGAGTTTTGTGCATGGTGATAGATATGGATATACTTTCATTCTTCTACAGGTTGACATCCAGTTATGCCAGCACCATTTGTTGAAGATGCCCTCTTTCTTCCATTGTGTACTTTTGGCTCCTTTATCAAAAATCAGGTGTTCATAGGTTTGTGGTTTAAGATCCGGATCTTCTATACGATTCCATTGGTCAACTTCTCTGTTTTTATGCCAATACCAAGCTGTTTTCAATACTGTAGCTCTGTAATAGAGTTTGAAGTCAGGGATGGTAATGCCTCCAGAAGTACCTTTATTGTATAAGATTTTTTTGGCTATCCTGGGTTTCTTGTTTTTCCATATAAAGTTGATTATTGTCCTCTCAATCTCTGTGAAGAATTCTGATGGGACCTTGATGGGGACTGCATTGAATCTATAGATTGCTTTTGGTAGAATTGCCATTTTTACTATGTTGATCCTCCCAATCCACGAGCAGGGGAGATCCTTCCATTTCCTGGTATCCTCTTCAATTTCTTTCTTCAAAGACTTAAAGTTCTTGTCAAATAAATCCTTCACTTCCTTGGTTAGAGTTACTCCCAGATATGTTATGCTATTTGTGGCTATTGTGAAAGGTGATACTTCTCTGATTTCCCTCTCTGCTTCCTTATCCTTTGTGTATAGGAGGGTGACTGATTTTTTGGAGTTGATCTTGTAACCTGCCACGATACTAAAGGAGTTTATCAGCTGTAGGAGTTCTTTGGTGGAGTTTTGGGGTCGCTTATGTACACTATCATATCATCTGCAAATAACGAAAGTTTAACTTCTTCCTTTCCAATTCGAATCCCCTTGATTCACTTATGTTGTCTTATTGCTATTGCTAAATCATCAAGCATTATATTGAAGAGATAAGGAGAGAGTGGTCAGCCTTGTCGCGTTCCTGAATTTAGTGGGATAGCCTTGAGTTTCTCTCCATTTAATTTGATGTTAGCTGTCGGCTTGCTGTAAATAGCTTTTATTATATTTAGGAATGACCCTTGTATCCCTAATCTCTCCAGGACCTTTATCATAAAAGGGTGCTGAATTTTGTCAAATGCTTTTTCAGCATCTAATGAGATGACCATATGGTTTTTTTCCTTCAGTTTATTTATATGATGGATTACATTGATAGATTTTCGTATGTTGAACCAGCCCTGCATCTCTGGGATGAAGCCTACTTGATCGTAGTGGATAATTTTTCTAATGTGTTTTTGGATTCAGTTTGCCAGTATTTTATTGAGAATTTTTGCGTCAATGTTCATGAGTGAGATTGGCCTGTAATTCTCTTTCTTGGTTGAGTCTTTGTGTGGTTTAGGTATCAGGGTAACTGTAGCTTCATAGAAGGAATTTGGCAGTGACTCTTGTGTTTCTATATTATGAAATACTTTAAGGAGTATAGGTATTAGGTCTTCTTGGAAGTTCTGGTAGAATTCCGCATTGAAACCATCTGGTCCTGGGCTCTTTTTGGTAGGGAGGTTTCTGATAACAGTTTCTAATTCTTCGTGACTAACAGGACTGTTTAGAGCATTTACCTGGTCCTGGTTTAACTTTGGTATTTATCTAAAAAACTGTCCATTTCTTTTACATTTTCCAATTTTGTGGCATACAGGCTTTTGCAGTGAGATCTAATGATTCTCTGAATTTCCTCTGTGTCTGTGGTTATGTCTCCCTTTTCATTTCTAATCTTATTAATTTGCGTGTTCTCCCTCTGCCGTTTGATTAGTTTGGCTAAGGGTTTGTCAATCTTGTTGATTTTCTCCAAGAACCAGCTTTTTGTTTCATTGATTCTTTGGATTGTTTTCTGTGTTTCTATTTTGTTGATTTCTGCCCTCAGTTTGATTATTTCCAGTCTTCTACTTCTCCTAGGTGAGTCTGCTTCTTTTTTTTTCCAGAGCTTTCAGGTGTGCTGTTAAGTCACCAATGAGTGCTTTCTCCGTTTTCTTTAAGTGGGCACTTAGTGCTATGAACTTTCCTCTTAGCACTGCTTTCATTGTGTCCCATAGGTTTGAGTATGTTGTGTCTTTGTTTTCATTAATTTCAAGAAAGACTTTAATTTCTTTCTTATTTCTTTCTTGACCCAGGTGTGTTTCAGTAGTTGACTGTTCAGTTTCCATGAGTTTGTGGGCTTTCTGGGGGTAGCATTGTTGTTGATTTCTAATTTTAATCCATGGTGATCCGATAAGACACAGGTGGTTACTAATATTTTTTTGTAATTGTGGAAGTTTTCTTTGTTACCAAGTATATGGTCAATTTTCGAAAAGGTTCCATGAGCCGCAGAGAAGAGTATATTCTTTCCTATTTGGATGGAGTGTTCTATAGATGTCTGTTAAGTCCATTTGGTTCATTACCTCCATTAAGTCTTTCAATTCTCTGTTAGGTTTTTGTCTGATTGACCTGTCCATTGGTGAGAGAGGAGTGTTGAAGTCTCCAACTATTAGTGTGTGTGGTTTGATGGCTGCCTTCAGTTCTAGAAGTGTTTCTTTTACATAAGTGGGAGCTTTTATATTATGGGCATAGATATTCAGGATTGAGACTTCATTCTGAAGGATTTTTCCTGTTATGAGTATAAAGTGACCCTTTCCATCTCTTCTGATTGATTTTAGTTTGAAGTCAACTTTGTTCGAAATTAGTATGGCCACACCGGCTTGTTTCTTAGGTCCATTTGCTTGATAAACCTTTTCCCAACCCTTTACTCTGAGTAGGTGTCTGTCTTTGTGGTTGAGGTGTGTTTCTTGTAAACAGCAGAATATTGGATCCTGTTTTCGTATCCAATCTCTTAGCCTGTGCCTTTTTATAGGTGAATCGAGTCCATTGATATTAAGTGATATTAATGACCAGTGGTTGTTAACTCCGGTCATTTTTTTGTAGTAGAGTTTGTGTGTTTCCCTTCTTCTAGTTGTGCTGGTGAAGGGTTGCTAGATGCCTGAGTTATTGTGGGCATTGTTGGACTCCTTGGTTTGTGATTTTCTTTCTATTACTTTCTGCGAGGCTGGATTTGTGGCTACGTATTGTTTAAATCTGTTTTTGTCCTGGAATATCTTGTTTTCTCCATCAATGGTGAATGCAAGCTTTGCTGGGTATAGTAGTCTGGGCTTGCATCCATGTTCCCTTAGTGTCTGTAGCACATCTATCCAAGCTCTTCTGGCTTTCATGGTTTCCATTGAGAAATCAGGTGTAATTCTGATAGGTTTCCCTTTATATGTTACTTGACCTTTTTCCTTTGCAGCTCTTAATATCTGTTCTTTATTCTGTATGTTTTGTGTTTTGATTATTATATGGCGTGGGGATGCTTTCTTTTGATCCAGTCTATTTGGTGTTCTGTGGGCTTCTTGTACCTTCATAGGAACATCCTTCTTTAGGTTGGGGAAGTTTTCTTCTATAATTTTGTTGAATTTGTTTTCTGGGCCTTTGAGTTGTAATTCTTCTCCTTCTTCTACCCCAATTATTCTTAGGTTTGGTCTTTTCATGGTGTCCCACATTTCCTGGATGTTTTGTGTTAAGAATTTGTTAGATTTGTTTAGTTCTTTAATCTGTGAATTTATTTCCTCTATAGTATCTTCAGAGTCCGAGATTCTTTCTTCCATCTCTTGTATTCGGTTGGAAATACTTGTCTCTGAAGTTTCTGTTCGTTTACTCAGAGTTTCCATTTCCAGTCTTCCCTCAGATTGTGTTTTCTTCATTACCTCCATTTCATTTATCAGGTCTTGTACTGTTTCCCTTACCTGTTTGATTGCTTTTTCTTGTTTTTCTTGTTTTTCTTGCGTATCTTTGAGAGATTTATTTATTTCGTCTACCTTTTTGTTTGTCATCTCCATTTCTTTATGGCAGTTTTTTACCTCCTGTTTAAGGTCCTCTATTATTTTCATAAAGTACTGTTTAAGGTCGGTTTCTTCTATATCTTCTAGGGTAGGGTGTTCAATTCTTGTTGTTTCGGGATGTCTGGATTGTGGTGATGTCATGTTGCCTTTCATGTTGTTGGAGGAGCTCCTGCATTGGCGCCTGCCCATCTCTTCCTTCAAAAGGTGCCGGGAGGCGCTTGGTGTCCTAGACCAATCTTTGCTGTGACTGAAACTGGTTGGATCTCCCCAGTGCCAGAGGAGGACCTATTCCTTGCGTCACAATCTGAAGAAGCCCTCACTCCCTTGCAGGAATCCTCAGACCTGCCTGGAGGCCAGAGTCTGACTCCTTGGGTGGATGGCCTTAGTACAGGAACAGGACACCTGAAAACACTAGGGAAGGCTTGGGAGAGCCAGGGACTTGAGAAACAAAGACAAGCCTGCAGAGGGAGCTGGGGGGAGAGGGTCTGTGCTGTCTTCCAGGGCAGGTTGCCCCAGGGTCTGCACTCACTCACCAGTCCAGATGGAACTTCAGGGCACAGGATCAGGGATTCCAGGCAGCCCAGGGACACCGCCAGGACGGACAAAAGGGCCAAGGTGGGGGCAGAGCGGGATGGAATACCACACAGCGAACCTGACAGCTCAATCTGAAGGAGCCCGAACCCCTCCGCAGGAATCCTCAGACCTGTCTGGAGGCCAGAGTCTGACCCCTTTGGGTGGATGGCCTTAGTACAGGAGCAGGACACCTGAAAACACTAGGGAAGGCTTGGGAGAGCCAGGGACTTGAGAAACAAAGACAAGCCTGCAGAGGGAGCTGGGGGGAGAGGGTCTGTGCTGTCTTCCAGGGCAGGTTGCCCCAGGGTCTGCACTCACTCACCAGTCCAGATGGAACTTCAGGGCACAGGATCAGGGATTCCAGGCAGCCCAGGGACACCGCCCGGACGGGCAAAAGGGCCAAGGTGGGGGCAGGGCGGGATGGAATATCGCCATTTTTTCTTCTTTTGAGAACTCTCTATACAGTACTTAGGCTCATTTTTTAATAGCTTATTTGT
Source organism: Arvicola amphibius (assembly GCF_903992535.2). NCBI lineage: Eukaryota > Metazoa > Chordata > Mammalia > Rodentia > Cricetidae > Arvicola > Arvicola amphibius. Next base: position 33,991,419 of record NC_052065.1, on the reverse strand, counting down.
TTTTTGACTTTTTTTTGAACTCTTTGTATATTCTGGATATTAAACCTCTGTTAGATGTATAGCTGGCAAAGATTATTTTGCATTCTGTGGACTTCCTATTCACCTGGTTGTTTCTTTAGCAGTGTGTTGGGGAATATTATTTTCAGGTCTGTGACTTTTGTTTACAGTGCATTTGTTTAACTCTGTGAAGCTGTGTTACTGTGCCTGCCTAAAACACCTGATGGTGTAATAAAGAGATGAATGGCCAATAGCAAGGCAGGAGCAAGGATAGGCGGGGCTGGCAGGCAGAGAGTATAAACAGAAGGAGAATGGGGAACAAGATAATAAGGAGAGAAGGACATCAAGGGTTAGTCACCTAGCCACTCAGTCAGCTACTGAGTAAGAAGGAAAATAAGACATACAGAATTAAGAAAGATAAAAGTCCAGAGGCAAAAGGTAGTCGGGGTAATTTAAGATAAGAAAAACTGGCAAGAAACAAGTCAAGCTAAGGCCAGTAATTCATAACTAAGAATAAGCCTCTGTTCATGATTTATTTGGGCGCTGGATAGTGGCTCCCCCAAAAGAGTCCAAAGAGTAAAACATCACACAACAGCAGAGCAGAAGTTTTTTTTTTAAGTTTCTTGAGGCCCCACTTGCCAATTGTTGGCCTTAATTCTTGGGCAAATAGAGTTTTATGCAGAAAGTCTGTTCCTACACCTTTATCATGTAGGGCACTTTGATGTGAGTCTTCTGTTTGTGTTGATTTCATTCGTTAATAAAGAAACTGCCTTGGCCCATTTAATAGGCCAGCCCTTAGGTGGGTGAAGTAGACAGAACAGGAAGAAGGAAGTGAGGTAGATAGCTCAGGCAGTTGCTATGACTCTCCTCTCCGAGATGGATGCAGGCTAGAATCTTTTTGTTAAGCCACCCCTCGTGGTGCTACACAGATTACTAAATATGGGTTAATCAAGATGTGAGAGTTAGACAATAAGAGGCTGAAACTAATGGGTCAGGCAGTGTTGAAATGAATACAGTTTCCGTGTAATTATTTCAGGTTTTAAGCTAGCTATGTGGGAGCCAGGCAGGATGAAAAGCAGGCCTGCCTGCAGCTCCTTCTACAGCACTTACCATGTTTTCTTTTAGAATTGTCAGTATTTCAGATCTTTGATACATTTGGGGTAAGTTTATGTGCAAGGTGAGAGATCCAGGCCTTCTTGCACGTGGATATCCAGTTTCCCCAGCACCATTTGTTGAAGATGCTTGTTTCTTTTTTCTCCAGCTTATGTTTTTGGCATCTTTGTCAAATATTAAGTGGATGAAGTTATATGTACTCATGTTTGGGTCTTAATTTTTTTCCATTGCTTGACATGTCTGTTTGAGCCTGTACCATATTGTTTTTATTGTTGTGGTTTTGTAATAAATCTTCTGGAAATGAAATTTCTCCCACATTGTTCTTTTTGCCCAGGATTGTTTTGGCTATCCAGGTTTTTGTGATTCCATATGAATTTTAGGATAGTATTTTCTATTTTCATGAAGAATGAGATAAGAATTTTTAAATAGCTTTTGGTCGAGTAGCTATTTTCACAATACTATTTCTATCAATTCATGATCATGGAATATCTATTTTCTGGTGCTTTTTGCTACTTTCGTCAGACATTTCAAGTTTCTATTATTGAGGTACTTCATTTCCTTGCTTAAATTTATTCCTAGGTATTTTCTTTGGTGCCGTTGTGAATGGGAGAATGTCCATGACCTTCTTTGTTTGTTGCTGGTGTGTAGCAAAGCTATTGATTTGTGCATGATGATTCTGTATCCTGCCACATTGCTGAATTTATCATTTCTAGAAGTTTTCTAGTAGAATTTTTGGGATCTATATAATAAGCTATCTGAAAATAGGAATAGTTTGACTTATTTCCCTATTTGTATCCATTTAATTTCCTTCTCTTGCCGTATTGTTCCAGGTAGTGCTTCAAAAACAATATTGAAAAGGAGTAGGGGTAGTAGACATCCCTGTCTCATTCCTGACTTCAGTGGGTTTGCTTCTAACTTTTCTCCATTTAGGATGATCTTGCCTGTGGGTTTTCTATATATACCTTTATTATGTTGAGGTATGTTCCCTCTAGCCCTGTGTTCTCTATGACCTTTTGTTTTCTTGTTTTTTGAGACAGGGTTTCTCTGTGTAACAGTCCTAGCTGTCCTGGAACTAGCTCTTGTAGACCAGGTTGACCTTGAACTCACAGACGTCTGCCTGGCTCTACCTCCCAAGTGCTGGAATTAAAAGCATGTGCCATCACTGCTTGGCGACCATTCTTTATGACTTTTATCATGAAGGCATGTTGAATTTTGTTAAAGGCCTTTTCTGTATTGATTGAGATAATCATATATTTTTGTCTTTAAATTCATGTATGTGGTTTATTACATTTCTTTACTTGTATATGTTAAACCATTCCTGCAACAGGGATAAAGTCAACTTGGTCATGGTGGTTAATCTTCTTGGTTCATGTCTGTATTCTGTTTTTAAGTATTTTACTGAGCATTTTCTGTTTAGGTCTGTACTTCATTTTTTTATTGGATTATTTGTTCTTTTGATGACAATTTTCTTGAGTTCTTTGTATATTTTGGAGATCAGACCTCTGTCTGATGTGAAGATCTTTTCCCATTCTGTGTGCTGTCATTTTGTCTTTTTGAGCATTTCCTTTGCTTTACAGAAGCTTCTCAGTTTTAGAAGTTCCCATTTATTGTTTCTCTCAGTGTCTGTGCTGCTGGGGTTATATTTAGGAAGTGGCTAGACCCTATCTCAAAACAACTCTGGGTTCAAATCATTTCACTGGTTAACTTTGTCAAGTATTTAAAATTAAGCAACAATAATTATATGCGAACTTTTCCAGATATATGCAAGATCTATGTGCTCAAATCTATGAAACACTAGTGAAAGACATTGAATAGTGAGCCATGCTATGTTCTGAAATCAATGCTAAAAAACCAAAGCTCTCTGAGCACTGAAAAGCATAAAGATGCTGGGATGTTAAGTCTTTATTGTCAATTTGACAGAACTTAAAATAACCTAAGAAATATGCCTCTGGGAGTGGGTATGAAGGCGTTTTTCACTGAAGGCAGAAAACCAACCATGAATGTAGGGGGAACCTTTCCATGGTCTGTGGTCCTGGACTGAACACAAAGGAGAAATAGAGGAAAGCACCAGAATTCTTCATCTTCAGGTTCCAGAAAGCAGATGCAATATGCCTCACACTACAGCTTCCCCAGTGAGTTTCCCTCCCACCATGCTTTCCCCTCCATGAGGAACTGTACTTGCAAACTCCGAGCTGAAGGAAATGCTAAGTTGTTTCTTGTAAGGTATTTTGTCACAGTGACCAAAAGTTCCTAGTGCCGGAACCAATTCTCTCAACTTATTCAACAACTTTTAAAGAAATTCCAATTCACATTGGAGCACATTTATTCAAGGTGATTTAAGAATTTATAAATGGGCTGGTGTGCATTTCAGTGCTAGAGCACATGTTCAACATGTGTCTAAATTTAATCCCCATAATCCAAATATGAGTAAAATTAAATATTATTGAAGGTCAAACTAACGCGACTAAAACAATTTTGAAGTTGAGAGCTGGTAGTGGTGGCTCATATCTGTAATTCCATTACTTTCGAGGCTGAGACAGAAGGACTATCATGAGTTCAAGGCCTGTTTGAGTGACAGTGATATTTTGTCTAAAAAAAGAGACAAAACAAAGCAAACTTAAACAAAATAGAATAAATTTGGAGAAATCACACTATTTAGTAGTGTGTGCATATGTGTGCATGTATATATAAGTGTGTGTGTGGTATGTGTGTGTGTGATACTAGGGACTGAACACAGAGCCTTATACATGGTGAACAAGCCTTTAACTGCTGAGCTACAACCCCAGTCTGGCACTACCCAATTTTAAGGTCAATTTAAAGGGACAGAAAGAATATCAGTGATCTGAGGTTGGGGTAAAAGCATGCTGAAGGGCAGAAAGAAAAGGTGACAGTGGGACACAAGTAAACTTTTGGGGGTAGTGAACAGATTCACTACTTTTTATGTGGTTGATATGAATATATGACATACATATGAATATATGATAATTTTATACACCTTAAATATGATCAGGCTAATTATAGCTCAATAATATTACTTTAAAAAAAATTCTTCCAGGCAGTGGTGGTGCACTCCTTTAATCCCAGCACTCAGAAGGCAGAGACAGACAGATCTCTGTGAGTTTGACTCTAGCCTGGTCTACAAGAGCCAGTTCCAGGACAGTCTCCAAAGCTACAGAGACACCCTGTCTCGAACACCCCTCCAGGAAGTCCTACAGCCAGTAGTTACCTGCCCACTGGGGCGTGGCCTCTTGTCTGGCCTCTTTTCTGGCTGTGGGATCCGGTTTCTGATCTCCGCTGCAGCAGAGGATTCTGATTTGTGAGTCTACCCCTAAATAAATAACCGTCTATTTCTCAATTCTGAGCTAGTGTGGGATTTCTTTTAAGTGTCCTTCTTCACCCACTCGCCCGACCCGCCACAAAAACTTTCCAAACTCGGCATGGTGGCACACACACATCTCTAATCCTAGCATCTGGGAAATGGAGGCAGGAGGATCAGGAGTTCAAGGCCATCCTTAACTACACAGAAAGCTCAAAGTCAGCATGAACTACATGAAAGAGACCTCATCTCAATAAAAAAGTGGAAGAGGGCTGGAGAAATTACTCAGCAGTTAAGAGCACTGGATGTTCTTCCAGAGGATCCAGGTTCAATTCCCAGCAATGATATTAGCTCTTAAATGAGATCTAATGGTCTCTTCTGTCTGATGCCCTTTTCTGTTATGCAGGCATACATGCAAATAACGCAGTCACATCCATAAAATACCTAAATAAATAAATATTTAAAAAGGAAGAGGAGAAAGAGGAAGCAGCAGCAGCACTCAGTGAGATGGCTCAGTCAATAAAGGTACTATCTGAGATCAAGTTCTTGAAATAGGATTTGCACACACACACACACACACACACACACACACACATGGATGAATAAATAAATGAAAAAAGGAACATAAATTCTTTGCCATGTGATGTATTTTTTTTATATCCAGTAGGCAGCAGTTAGAACCACAGATTGTGCCACAGTGTTTGTATCATATCCTGTGACAGTATTTTAGTTTGTAAAAATAACACACAGGAAGTATCCCAAAATCATTATAAATCACCAGTTTCTATGCATTAATTTTTTGAAGCTTTGGATACAGCAAGTATGGAATGCAGGAATAAAATGGACATAGTCCCATTTCAACCCAAGAGCAATTTGCAGTCATCAGGCTGATTGATAGTTGAACAACTTTTTGCATTTTTATAGGATTATTTTTAATAGAAAGCCTAGAGTGTGCTATTAAAGCCACTTATTCTCTGTGAAAAATTCTCTACTTAAAAAAAAAAACTAGGGATGTAGTTCACTGTTAGTTTATGTTCTTAATTAATATGTCACACACTGGGTTTATTCCCCAGCACCCAGTCAAAACTATAAATTAAAGCCTAACCCTGCTATATCATTGTTTCATTAAAAAAAAAAGCTAGATTGAAATTTCATTGATTTAAGTCCCTTAGTTCTTCAGTTGTCTTCAAAGCATTTTCTTCTGACAGCAAGGAAGAGCTGCAGTTTACCCTGCATAGGAATATGGGGCGATTCCTTTGACCCCAAGACCAGTTATCTGTTGGGAAAAAAGAATGAAACTGATAAATTATAATCTTCAAACCATTGTTACAAATCCAGGCATGGTGGCTCATACAGTACTTGGGCGGTTGAGGCAGGAAGACTACATACCCAGCCTGGGCTATGTAGTGAGATCTTGTCACAAACAAACACCAAGCAAATTGAGATTTATAATAATATGTATAGGGGCTAGAGAGATGGCTCAGTGGTTAAGAGCACTGACTGCTCTTCTAGAAGACCGGAAGTTCAATTCCCAGCAACCACATGGTGGCTCACCACCATCTATAATGAGATCTGGTGCCTTCTTCTGGCCTACAGGCATACATGTAGGCAGAACACTATATATAATAAATAAATAAACATAATAACATGTCTAGCTACTTTTAATAACCCCATTTTAGTTTTTATCATGAAAAAGAGTTAGGTATTACATGGTTCAACCAGTCATTCACATACATTCTAGCTCAATGAGCGATCATGCACACTGATATAGAACAATTTAATTCTATTATTTTTTTCATCTGTCAAGGAAGGTAGGTTTTTATTTGTTTGTTTGTTTCGGTTTTTCAAGACAGGGTTTCTCTGTGTAGCCCAGGCTGTCCTGGAACTCTCTCTGTGTAGACCAGACTGGCTTCCAACTCACAGAGATTTGCCTGCTTCTGCCTCCCGAGTGCTGGGATTAAAGGCATGCGCCACCACCACCTGACTCATGTATGGTTTTTTAAATCAGTGTTTGCTCTGTCACAAAAAATTGTTAAAAACCTGCACATCTTTTTATGATATCAGAACAATCAGATGATCTTACAAACACTATTGAAGCATGCAAATATATCAAAATACTGAAAGTAGGTCAGACACATCATTCTGAACTTTACATAATTTATAGTCTAGATTAACACAACAATCACATGGTTTTTGGGAAGTATGCAGAAGCACTGATCAGTTATTTAACAGAATACCCTCCACACCCCCCAAAAGGCCACATCACCTTGAAAATGCCACCAGCATCAGGCTGCCTCAGAAGGCCTTCAGCATCCATCCCATCCCTGGCACAGGTCACATACATTTCAGAGTAATCCTTTCCTCCAAAGCAGCATGATGTTGTTTTATCAACAGGCAACTTTACAGTTTGGAGTCTTTTTCCTAGGTCAACAAATACTTTATTTGAAATTTAAGTCTAGACATTTGCAACATACACAATGCTTCTGGAGCTTTTATGAAGGACAGGGATGGTCTAAAAGATTGTGGGGGTCAGAATTCATCCCTTGGAAGGGGCTAATGCACAACAAAATGGCGTACCAACATGTGCTGATTACATCAGCTTAAAACCTGAGGAAGCTTGGAAAGGAATTCTAGACACAAAAGAAAGCATGGCTTCTTGGTAGCCAGCATCTCTCCCACCCCCACCCCGATCCCTCCCCAACCCCCCCCCCCCCCCCCCCCGCCAAAGGGCTTTGCATGCTGGCAGTGAGCAGGAGCTCCACAACTCCTTTAAGAGAAGGCTTACTGACTCAGCATCAGAAACAGCAGCTTCTATCCTAATCTCCAACAAAATAGACTTCAAACTAAAACTAATCAAAAGAGACAAAGAAGGACATTTCATATTAGTCACAAATCCATGAAGAGGAAATCTCAATACTGAACATCCATGCCCCAAATACAAGGGCACCCTCTTATGTCAAAGAAACACTTCTAAAGCTTAAATCATATATTAAACCCCACACACTAATAGTGGGAGACTTCAACACTCCCCTCTCACCACTGGACAGGTCAGTCAGACAAAAAATTAACAGAGAAATAAGGGAACTAACAAATGTTATGACTCAGATGGACTTAAAAGACATCTGTAGAATATTCCATCCAAACAGAAAAGAATATACCTTTTTCTCAGCACCTCATGGAACCCTCTCAAAATTGACTACATACTCAGTAACAAAACAAACCTCAACAGATACAAAAAAAATTGGAATAACCCCATGTATCTTATCAGATCACCAAAGCTTAAAACTAGAATTCAACATCAATACTAATTCCAGAAAGCCCACAAACACATGGAAATTAAACAATGCTCACCTGAATCATCAATGGGTCAAAGAAGAAATAAAGGGAGAAATTAAAGACTTCATAAAATTCAATGAAAATGACCACACAACATACCCAAATTTATGGAACACAATGAAAGCAGTGTTAAGAGGAAAGTTCATAGCACTAAACACCTACATAAAGAGGCTGGAAAAATCCCACACTAGTGAATTAACAGAACATTTGAAAACTTTAGAACGAAAAGAAGCAAACTCACCTAAGAGAACTAGATGGCAGGAAATAATCAAATTGAGAGCTGAAGGGCTGGAGAGATGGCTCAGAGGTTAAGAGCATTGCCTGCTCTTCCAAAGGTCCTGAGTTCAATTCCCAGAAACCACATGGTGGCTCACAACCATCTGTAATGGGGTCTGGTGCCCTCTTCTGGCATGCAGGCATACACACAGACAGAATATTGTATACATAATAAATAAATAAATAAATAAATAAATAAATAAATATTTTTTAAAAAATTGAGAGCTGAAATCAATTAAATAGAAACAAAGAAAACAATACCAAGAATCAATGAGACAAAGAGTTGGTTCTGCTAGAAAATCAACAAAATAGACAAACCTTTATTCAAATTAACTAAAAGGCAGAGAGAGAATATCCAAATTAACAAAATCAGAAATGAAAAGGGGGGCATAACAACAGACACAGAGGAAATACAGAGAATCATTAGGCCGTATTTAAAAAACCTATACTCCATAAAATTGGAAAACTTAAAGGAAATGGACAAACTTCTGGATAAATATCACTTACCAAAATTAAATCAAGACCAGATAAACAAATTAAACAGACCTATAACTGTTGAAGAAATAGAAACAGTCATCAAAAGTCTCCCAACCAAAAAAAGCTCAGGACCAGATGGTTTCAACTCAGAATTCTACAAGATTTTCAAAGAAAACTAATACCAATACTCTTCAAATTGTTCCATACAATAAGAACAAAGGGAACATTGCCAAACTCTTTTTATGAGGCTACAATTATCCTGATACCCAAACCACACAAAGACATTGTTAAGAAAAAAATTACAGATCAGTTTCACTCATGAATATTGATGCAAAAATACTCAATAAAATACTGGCAAATCGAATCCAAGAACACTTCAGAACCATCATCTAACATGATCAAGTTGGCTTCATCCCAGAGATGCAGGGATAGTTCAACATATGAGAATCTATCAATGTAATTCACTATATAAACACACTAAAATAAAAAGCACACGATAAATCATATTAGATGCCAAAAAAGCTTTTGACAAAATACAACATCCCTTCATGATAAAGGTCTTGGAGAGAGCAGGAATACAAGGAACATACCTAAACATAATAAAGGCAATATACAGCAAGCCAACAGCCAATATCACACTAAATGGAGAGAAAGAAATCAGAGAAACATCACCCTTCACAATAGCCACAAATAGCATAAAGTATCTCAGAGGAACTCTAATCAAACAAGTGGAAGACTTGTATGACAAGAACTTAAATCTTTGAAGAAAGAAATTGAAAACACCAGAAAGTGAAAAGATCTCCCGTGCTCTTGGGTAGGTAGAATAAACATAGTAAAAATGGCAGTCTTACCTAAAACAATCTACAGATTCAACGTAATGTCTATCAAAATCCCAGAAAAAACCCAGACACAGAAAGACAATTATCACATGTACTCACTCATAGGTGGTTTTTAAACATAAATCAAAGAAAGCCAGCCTGCAAACCACAATTCCCAGAGAAATTAGACAACAATGAGGACACTAAGAGAGACTTACATACATCTAATCTACATGGGAAGTAGAAAGTAGGAAAAGACAATATCTCCTGAGTAAATTGGGAGTATGGGGACCTTGGGGGAGGGTTGAATGGGGAGCAGAGAAAAATGTAGAGCTCAATAAATATGAATAAAAATATCCCAGCAAATTTTTTCACAGACCTTGAAAGAACAGTACTCAATTTTATATGGAAAAGCAAAAATCCAAGGATAGCCAAAACAATCCTGTACAACAAAAGAATTTCTGGAAAGATCACAATCCCTGACTTCAAATTCTTCCACAGAGATACAGTACTGAAAACAGCCTAGTATCAGCATACAAACAGACAGAAGGACCAATGGAACCAAACTGAAGACCTGGACATTAATCCACACACCTTTGAACACCTGATTTTTGAAAAAGAAGCAAAATATATCAAATGAATAATAAATATCAAAAAGAAAGCATATTTAACAAATGGTGCTGGCATAACTGGATATCAACATGTAGAAGAATGAAAATAGATCCATATCTATTACCATCATAAACCTCAAGTTCAAATGGATCACAGACATCAACATAAAGCCAGCCACACTGAATGTCACAGAAGAAAAAGTGGGAAGTACACTTGAACGCATTGGCACAGGAGACCACTTCCTAAATATAACCCTAGTAGCACAGACACTGAAACAACTAATAAGTGGGACCTCCTGAAACTGAAAAGCTTCTGTAAAGCAAAGGACATGGTCAATAAGACAAGATGACAGCCTACAGAATGGGAAAAGATCTTCACCAACCCTGCATCAGACAGAGGACTGATCTCCAAAATATACAAAGAACTCAAGAAATTGGTCATCAAAAGAACAAATAATCCAAAAAAAGGAGTACAGACCTAAACAGAAAACTCTCAACGGAGGGATCTAAAATGGCTGAAAGACACTTAAGGAAATGTTCAACATCCTTAGTCATCAGAGAAATGCAAAGAAAAATGTGGTACATTCACACAATGGAGTACTACACAGCAGAAAAAAATAATGACATCTTGAAATTTGCAGGCAAATGGATAGAGCTAGAAAACATTATTTTGAGTAAGGTAATCCAGACACAGAAAGATAATTATCATATGTACTCACCCATAAGCGTTTTTTAAACATAAAGCAAAGAAAATCAGCCTACAAATCACAATCCCAGAGAACCTAGAAAACAATGAGGACTCTAAGAGAGACATACATGGATCTAATCTACATTGGAAGTAGAAAAAGAAAAGATCTCCTGAGTAAATTAGGAGCATGGGGACCTTGGGAGGGGGTTGAAGGGGAGGGGAGAGGCAGGGAGGGGAGCAGAAAAAAATCAATAAAAATATAAAATATATAACATAAAAAATAAAAAAGAAACAGCAGCTTCCTGGTTTTCCTGGTTCATGATGCCAGCATGAACTCTGACTCTTTCAGGAGCCTGAGCACTTGAATGGGGTTTGTGAACAACATGTTATTAGTTGCTTAATGGTGACATAGACCAGCTGCAATCCTGGAGCTGGGGCAGCATGCATGGCTCTCAGAGGCCTCTACCATGTTGGACTGGGTGAAGCCAACAGGCAGGATCGTGGAGTTGGTCCTAGAAATGCCTGCTAAGCATTTTTAGAAGTGGTCCTGGTCAGAAAAAGATTACAGATAAAATTATGTTTTGCAATAAAAACAAATTCAGTTGGAAAAGACCTCTAAATGGGTTACATTATTGGATAAATGTACATGGGCTTGAGAGAGAGAAGAAAAAAATAGAAAAAAATAAAACAGTCTTTAAAGAGATAGAGTACAGACAGTCATAGATTAAAGGAATAAAGAAAAATAAGCAATGTATAGCTGGAAAATACACAGAGTATGAATTATTTATAATATTGTGTTTTCTTTGAATTTTTTGACTACAGAGAGATATTTGCTTTTGGGGCTGCTAAGTTAAACCAATATATATATATTGCTCAGTTAAGACCACTAACATAACTCTAACTGTATTAGTAATGATCTCTAGTTTTCTGGACTGGGTAGGCAGTTCCATTTTGTTTCCAGCGTACCTGTCTCAGGATCTAGACGAATTACTCTTCCTCCATTGTAACAGGCCACCCAAAGCTTTCCCTCAGCATCAATGCACATTCCATCTGGGATTTGTTCATCTTTCTCCATCTTGTAAACAATTCTGCGGTTGGCTGCAGTTGAAAACCAAAACCAAAACACGACAAAACAATGGGTCACACAATGCTGACGAGTAGACAGTGCACTCTCAAGCTGCTTATAAATACTGGTCACTTTTGCTTGTCTAGTGGCTGGCATGTGAACAAAGGATTTTTACTACATGATTTGAGATAGATTCACTACCTTTTGTCTTTATAGATATATATGTCTAAGATTTCTAAGACTTCAGAGGAAAAGAAAAGTTTTACTTTCTTTTTTTTTCACTTCTGGAGATAGAACTCAGAGCCTTGTGTATAGTAGGCAAATGTTCTACCACTAAGCTCAATAAAGCTGCATTACCTATTTATTTTGATATAAGTTCTCATTTTATATCCAAGGATGACCCAAAATTCATTGTGTAGCCCAATCTGTCTTTAGAGTCTTAAAATAATCTTCCTGCCTCAGACTTCTGACCACGAGGATTAGTCTTGAAGGAGCAGTCATTGTATCATTTCCGAATTTTTAGTAAAGTATCAATAGATAGCTCTCTGAGGCCGACCAAAACCAAGCTTTGCAAGTGTATCTCAGACGTTCTTCAGTCTGTGTTTAGATCACTATCTTAGTTACCAACACTCCTTTTACTAAGCTGAAGATCTATATGGCAGCTTAATGGTACCATATGAACAATGCATGTACAAAACCTGGGGAGCCACTCATTTTTCTTACTTACTACAAAATCAAGAAACAATATTTAAAGAGCTTACTTATTAAAAGGGCATTCTAAAATCCTCAGGCTGCTTAAAGGAGATCCAGAATAAATAAACAATGGACAATGAAAGGTAGAAGAGGGCTGGAATTGCACCTTAGCACACACACAAAGAAATGAGTTTGGTCTCCAGCACCAAAAAAAAAAAAAAAAAAAAAAAAAAAAAAACCAATGCAGAAGAATAGCCAGCTACAAAATTCAGGTCATTCCAGCAATCAGATTGAGATATAATGGGAAAATGTTAAAACCATGTGTAAGGAAATTGGGTAAGAATAGTCATAAAAAAGAACACTACACACTTCAAAGAAAAGCCTCTGTACTGGAAGAGTTTGCCCTTGATTAAATCTACATAAAGCCTTGTGACTTTTTTCAAGTCATTTTTATGATTGGTTTTGCTTTTCCTGTCTGGAACTTTTCATCAAACAGTTTCAAGGTCTCCATTTTAAATTCTTCTAAATAGTTTTTTTCCCTAGAAGTTCCCAGTGATGGCTCATTTTACAGAACATTGATGGAACTGAACCAACCTGGAAGCACTTTTCTGTTATTTTTCCATTTCAAAGGTCGTTCATTTGCCTATGGTCAACTAAAGATCAAATAAGAATCGGGCACCCACATGCTCAGAGTTTTCCCTCTTTTCTCACACTCTGTTGTATATTACATGCCTCTAGGTGCTGATAGGTTAAGATTCATTCTCCAGGGAGGAGATGGAAAGAAAAAGTTCAGGCCTAGTTGCAGTAGGCCAGCTATAGCCCTAGACCCAAATAGCAGAGTTCAGCTGTGCTGGGGACCACAATTTGACTGGCAGCTCAGTCAAGTCTGAGTCATCTTTAATTTCAAAGTTCTGTAGTTGACAAATAAATACTTTTTCACATGGACTGTGGGAGAGATCCCTTACTAATCATCAAGATATAAAAATGGTATGAGTGGTATTATAAAAAATAATAAAGATGTTCTTACAGATCTGTCCTGTATGCAGGTCATAGTCAAAGGCATCCACAGAGTAGGACAGGCTGTCAATATAGTAGAAAATTTTATGGTCCAGGGACCAATCCAAACCATTGGAGATGTCTACTTGGTCGAAGTATTTCTTAACGTTGTGATCAGGAAAGAGGGAGTACAAGGACCCTTGGTGCCGCTCAAGTACTGCCGGGGCTGTTTCCTCAGCCATGGTGCCTTTGGGACACAAAGAACATTAGCTCAGTCCTGTAGATATTCATCCTGTACAATCCCCATCTTCCTTTACTATGGATCATTTGCAGTATTTTAGTTAAGAAACCCACCCTAAGGCTGGGTGTGATAACACACTTATGATACCAACACTTTAGATTAGGAGACACGAGGGTGAATTTGAAACAGCTCGGTGACTTTGAGGTCCAGTTGGGCTACATAACAACCCCCTTCCTCAAACTCTCTCTCTCTCTCTCTCTCTCTCTCTCTCTCTCTCTCTCTCTCTCTCTCTCTCAAACATGCACACACATACACAAATGCACACACACACTATTTAGCAATTTAGATATGGTTTCAAATAAGAAGGGATAAACATGAACTAACCTCATTTTTTCCTACTGAGCACAAGTATAAAACCTGAACAAAATTCATGGTATACGCTAAGTGTGGTGGCCCCTCCCCTGTAATCCCAGCACTCTGGAAGCCGAAGGAGGACGATCAGAAGATTGGGGACAGCCTGAGATATGTAAGAATGTAACCCCTTAAGAGATTTGTGGACTCCTTGGCTCATCCTCAGCCTGTATCACATGTTCTAAAGGATTTAAACAATGTGCAGGGTCTCATAACACAATATTCATAATCTCTAGGATATAACCTAAAATTATTTGGTGCTATCATTTGGCATTGAATGTCTCTGAAAGCCCATGTGTTTAATGGCTTGTGAGATGCTGTGACTTTTTAGGGGGTGGAGCCTATTAGAAGTCTCAGGTCATTGGATGCATGACTTTTAAGGGGGTTGTGGAACACTGGCCAGTCTAGTCATCCTTTACTTGCTGGCTCACAAGATGTGCAATTTGCTCTATCACACATTCTCAACACAATATGCTTCCTTACTAGAGGCCCAAAGCAATAGGGTCATTTGATCATGGACTAGAACCTTTAAAGATGTGTATCAAAATAACCTTTTTTCTCTTTGTAAGTTAATCACCTTAGTTATCTCATTATTGTGACGGAAAGATAACTAATAAATTGAGCAACAAAGGGAAGGGTGGATGACTCAGTAAGTGTAGGAAATCAATAGATTATGAAAATCATATGGCACAGATGTTGGAAGGTTTTATTAAAGACTAATGCAAGTTTTATAAAAAAAATTGTAGAGCCGGGCAGTGGTGGCTCACGCCTTTAATCCCAGTACTCGGGAGGCAGAGGCAGGCGGATCTCTGTGAGTTCAAGACCAGCCTGGTCTATAAGAGCTAGCTCCAGGACAGGCTCTAAAGCTGCAGAGAAACCCTGTCTCAAAAAAAATTGTAAACAGTCACGAATCTCAGAATAGAACACATTGCCAAAGTATTAGAAGCTGTGAAGAATAACCAAACAAAACTAGAGAGTGCACTGGACCAACTCAATAGTAGAAGAGCATCAACAAGAACAAAGGGTCAGTGTAGTCTGTTAGAGCAATGGAAATAAGGTAATGGGCTGGAGAGATGGCTCAGTGGTTAAGAGCACTCCCAAATGTCCTGAGTTCAGTTCCCAGCAACCATATGGTGGCTCATAACCATAATGAGATCTGTAGGTATACATGCAGGCAGAACACTGTATACATAATTAAAAAGAGCAGACCCTGTAGCCACAGGACAGCAAAAGGGCTAACACCTCATTGGGTGCCCAGAGAAAAAGAAAAAGTGAAGGCCAAAGGTTTTTAAAGGTTATGTGACTCAAAACTTTCCAGATTGGAGAAAATTATCAAAGTTTTCAGTAGACTTAAGAAGCTGAGCAAATCCAAAACATAATGAACAGAAAGGAACCCAGACCTTCACACACTGTGATCAAATTGCTGAAACCCAAAGTCAAATAAAGATACTTAAAAACAATGAAGGAAAAATGTCATATCACATATGGTAGGCAAAGAGGGGAGTTACAGGTTGAAAACGGCCAATTCACTAAGAATACACAGTAATTTTAAATGTCTACGTATTTAATAGTAGTGCTTTAAAATACACAAAGAAAAATTTGTCATACCTGAAAAAAGGTAGAAAAATACTGAATTATACTGTGAACAATCAACATCCTTCTCTCAGTGGCAGAAAGTAGACGAAATGGCGGCAAGGCCGTAGAAGAACTGAGAGTGGAGAGTTACTGCCGCTTACAGAACAATTTGCCCAGCAACAGCAGCATATGCATTCGTCTCAAGTACTTCATTCCCTTAAGTCAATGTTCAGTATTCAGGGAGATGGACTTGGGTGACACATGCTCTCAGAGGCCAGAGCAGACTCTGATTAGAGCAAAAAAATTGGGAAGCTACTATTTCATACTTCATTTGAAAGAAGAGAAAAATAGATTGCAAATAGGAGAAGCAAGCTTGAGCGGCAAGAGGACAGTGTATAGGTCCCCCCCCTATATATATATATACATACATGTTTATAGTGTGTAGGTTCTATATATAGGTAATATGGTGTATAGGTCCTCTCTATATATACATATAGGTATATAGTGTATAAGTTCTCCTTCCCTGGGGAGGATGCGTCACTCAGCAGTTTCCTGCTATCTCAAAGTTACTTCGCAAACATTCTTCCACACTCTCAGGAAGAGACTGAAGAACATGTGGAAAGGCTATCCTTCCTCTTTCCTCCTTTATCTTAGGTTGTGTTATGTAGCCCAGGATGGCTTTGAACTTGCAATATTCCTGCCTCAGTTTCCTGAGTGCTAGGGGATAACAGGTGTATGGCACCGAGATCAACTTCATAATTCTTTATCTGGCAGAAATTATTGGTAGAGGGACTCTCTATGGATTTCCATCTTTATTCTTTCAACCTGCGCTGGGTAATCTCTGTGGTTGTAAACAGTCCAGCAAGATAGAGACCAATAGATAGCCAGTTCATGACATCTTACCTGCCTCTCCTGCTGATAGTGAGTCACCATGGGAAAGGCTGTCACAGCCAAACAACATGAGAAGGCAGTGTAGGGATGGAAAAATGGAGATGGTGAATCAATGCTGGCTAATTCCCAGGGTCATAGGAGGTGAAAAATAACTGATATTTTTAACTACAGTTAAAATTCTTTTAAAGTTATATATAGTCAGATGTAGTGTTTGATATGTGTCTATAATTCCAGCGTTTGAGACCTGGAGGCAGGAGGATTGCAAGTTTGAGGCAAACCTCAGCTGCATAGCAAGTTTGAGGGCATCCTGGGCCCCATAGTGAAACTTTTTCTCAAAGCAACAAAACAAAACAGCAGTTACTATGAAGCAGAGATGCTGCAGGACTTCAGCATCACCAGTGAGGGGCAGAGAGACAGCGTGTACCTCCAGGCTGGACGCCCTGAGAAGGACAGGACATCACCTCCACAGTATTCCAGTCAAGAATGTCTAACATCAAGCTACTCTCAAGGAAACATCATACATCTACAAAATGAAGAATGTTTTATTATTAAAGAGGGTGGGTGGGATCGTATTCTTTAAAAATGACAATGTCATAAAAAAGAGAGAAGGAGGAGGGTCAAGAAAATGCTTCATATTAAGAGGATGAAAAGACAAGTACAATATGTGATTCCAGACAGGATCCCTCACTGGAGGGGAAAATTCCATAATGGACATTATTTGGTCAGTTGACATAACAGAAATACAGATTTATTGAATCAATGCTAAACTTCTGTAAGTTGCTTACTAAATTGTATTCATGTAAAAATATGCCATTCTCACTGGGCATGGCACAGTGGCACACACTTTTAATTCCAAAACTCAGAAGGCAGAAACAGGTGTATTTCTGTGACTTCAAGGTCAGCCTGGTTTACTTAGCAAGTTTCAGCCTGGCCAAGGATGCATAGTAAGACTGTGTCCCCCCCCAAAAAAAAGCCGCTCTCCTTAGTGAACACACAAAGCACACATACATAAACATGCAACCCTAAATGTTTCTGGAGAGAGAAAGGCTCAGATAGAGTACATATTAAAACAAGAACAAAATGTTTACAAGTCACTCTCTAACTCTAGGTAAGGTTTATATATATATATATATATATATATATATATATATATATATATATGTATGTATGTATATATATATATATATATATATACGTTCATTATATAGTATTACTTATTTTGGTAGAACATTTATCTAGTACATATACATTTTTGTTCCATCCCACAGCAACCAACACACACACACACACACACACACACACACACACACACACACAGAAAGAGTAAGATTCAAACACAAGAAATAGGGGCAAAAAAGAGAGAAAGAAATCATACCAGCAAAGTATCTCCCAGCAGGATCCACCTTCCCATCATTGAATCGATTGTTTGTCTTATCTTTATCCACCGTGGCTAAGACAAATACTGATTGATCTTCCCAGTTCAAAGCACAAAATTTGGTTCCAATGGTGGCAACATAGCCTCCCGACTGTCGAAGTGCCACTGAGCTAACTGGGGCATCTGCAGAGGTAAAGACAATACCTAGAAGGTAGTAGGCAGTCTGGTGGTCCAGCTCAGAGGTCATTGTGTCATGTTTCATCTCTTAGGCAGGGGTTCAGTGATTTTTTTTTCGAGACAGAGTTTCACTGTTTAGCTCTGGCTGTCCTGGAACTTGCTTTGTAGACCAGTCTAGGCTGGCCTCAAACTCATAGAGATCTGCCTGCCTCTGCCTCCCGCGTGCTGGGATTAAAGGAGTGCACCACCACCCCGTGGGTCCAGTGATTTTAATGGTACCAAGATGTCTGACCATGTAGCTGAGGGGTAGCCCCAATCTCAGTATTCTCTTGCCTCTTGCCTCTTGCCTCTACCTTCTGAATACTAGTATTATTGGTGTGCACTGCCATATTAGTTAATACCATGTTGAAAGAGTCCTTATTTTTAATATATTTAATTACAAATTGTTTCTCATTTTCCAAATATTTTTGAAAGTATGCATGGTAAGAATAATACGATTGTATATGCAATGAAATACAACCCTTATATCTCTATTATATTCCTATATTTTTATTTTAATAGTTAGCTTTTCTGGTTTTAATTTTCTTCCCTGTATTAAGAAGAAACCTTTTTAAGTGGAGAGAGATTACCATGTTGAGTATCACAGGAAATACACTTATCTGAGTTTGTTTAGAAACATTTCCCAAGCACCTCATCAAAGCCAAATGCTCTTAGCTCAAAGCCCTGCTCAGAAGTTGACTCAAGCCCTTGGGGACCCTGGGAATATATAAGACCCTATAAGGAGGGTCATGCTCTTAACAAGGAATCTAACTACAGCCTGAGATGCCTCCTGATAATTTAGCTTTCTAAACTCCTGCTAACACATAGACCCTTTGCAAGACTGGGAGACTTTGCTAATTATGGGTAGGAATTTGGGGAATGCTGGGAATGAGGGACCAGGGAAGGCAGAGGCAGAAGCATTCTGCTTGGAGCTATAAACACACTGATGGGTAAGTTTGAAGCTGCTTCTAGTGGAAGCAAGAACCTGTGAGTTCCACATCAACCTTAGCTATATATCAAGCCCTTGCCTTATAAAGAAAACGGTTCAGTAGGTAAGGGCTCTTTGCCACCAAGTCTGATAATCTGAGTTCAATCCCCAAAACTCATATAGTGGAAAGAAAAGAGTTCCAAAAGTTGTCCTCTGACTTTATATGGTGGAAGGACTGAACCAACTCCTGCAAGTTCTTCTCTGACGTCAACATGGGTGCGGTGGAAACAGTATGCCCCCCACACAAAATCAATTTTTTCAAAAAGTTTGGGAATGCAACTTGTGGTGTTTGTGTGTCCTGGTTTCAATCTTCAGCACCAGGGAAACATGCTTTAAACTCACAGTTGGATTCATGGGAAGAGAGCAGAAACCAGAAATTCCCTTTGACTTAGGAAAATCCTGCTATCTCTTCCCAAGGATCCAATAACAAAAACAGAAACTTGTTTGCCTACTCAATAAGCACTCCCGGCCCATTGCCTTGAGACATAGAAAGCCCTAAAAACTCCTCTGAAACCACAAAGCTCTCTTGGGAATCCTGTCAGTAATCTCACATTTGTGCAGGGAGTAAACAGTACTGCTTGATGCTTTTGAAGCCTAGGAACTCTTTTTTTTCCACAAAGAACTGACACATCTGTTTATATTGTTGGTTTTTTTTAATGGAGGTCTTGGCCTAACCAGAGTAGATAGCTTTTGCTATGCCACTAATGGAGTGTTCGCCATGAATACTGTTATCTGAAGGCAATTACTATACTGAGACACTATAGTACCTCAGCATTAAAACAAAAACAGGGCCCTGGAAGCACAGTTTTGTGGTAGAGTACTTGCTGAGCATGCCTGAAGTCAAGGGTTCCATCTCCAGCATCACAAACTAAAGCAAAGGAAGGTGGGAATGCTGTGCTCCATGCAAGAGAATGAGAAAAATATTGATGATCATCACTGGGTTCAAGTGGGAACACATGGATCACAGGCACGGAGACCATGATAACCCAAAAGATTTCAAAGTAGCTTTAGTCAGGCTTTAAGAAGAAAGACCCAAGGCAATGATGTCCCCCTTATATCCCTCCAAGCTGGGAAAAGATGGCTAACTGTGAGGAAAGGAGCTCAGCTTTCATTCTTACCCACGGCCACTCGTTGCACATGCTTGCTGAGTGAGTCCCATCGACAAACCTTCTTTGCAGGGATGTCTACAAACAGCAGAGAGTTGGATGCCTCCTCCCATACCGGAGACTCCCCACACCTGCAGTTCTCTCGTAACACACATTCGATCCTGATGGAAGACATGGTCGCAGGAAAAGCCTATTAAAGGGAACAAAGAATAAATGAAAGGCAATTGTATAGAGCAAATTCAGCACAAGACCCAGTACGGATGGCAGGGATACCTTGGTTTCTGGCATTGTGCAGATATGACAGTTTTCTGAAATTCCAGGTTAATGGCAATCCTGCATTGGGCAATTCTATCTGCACCAGGTTTCCAACAACTCAGACAGTACTGAGTGTTTTGAGCAATAAAGTATTTTTTTAGTTAAGATATGCACAGTAGCACTGTAAATGTAGCTTTTATATGCACTGGGATGACAAAAAACTGTTACTTGTTTTATTATAAAATTAATTTTATTAAGGCAGTCTGGAACCAAATGTGAAATCTCCTTGAAGTATGACAATATTGGATCAGAACAAAAAGGCGGGTGTACATCCCCCCCCCCCCATCAGAGCAAGGCATAGCAGCAGGTGGTGAGGAGGAAAAAGAAGAAAGGGCTAGTAGAACATGACATGAGGCATCCTCAGTCAACTTACCAGTGAGGGTCTTTTCAAGCTGCCTTTAAAACAGAGGAGAAAAGAAGCACTCTGCCCCCCACACCTTGGTGGTACTAACTCAGCAAGAGTGCTGGTCAGCCTTTTATGCTAGCACCCTGACCTCCAAGGGGCGGGCAGCTCCCTTATTGGTGGCCCCTCTGGGTGTCTGCAGGTCACCTTTTTATGCTCTCACTCCTCCCTCATCAATTGATGCTATTGATCTCCTTGGGGGATAGCCAGTTTTAGAAATGTATTCATCAGTGATAATACACTGAATTAAGTTAACAGCCAGAGGCTTGGTGTGTGGCCAGGGTACAAGAGTTTCCTAGTGCTAGGGCTTGGGGTTAATATCTAGTTCTGTCCCTACCTCCCCCCAAAAGCCTATGTCCATTTTCAAATTCAGACAGTCGCAGGTGTGAAGGGCATTTTCCCTGGTACATGGGGTTTTTTTGTGGTAATGCGGGGCATGGGTGTGGATAGAACCAGGACCCTCTGCTACAGTGCTCCACCTCTCACTCCCTTAGTTGATGAAGCTTGGCTCCTTGAGGCTAGTTGGCAGGGAGCCTTGAATCCCACAGGCAAAGAACAATCTATGCTTGAACTTTAGGCCAAAGACTGTAACCAGTGAACTGGGAGAAATAAAAATAAGAAAAATTATCAGAAAAATAGAGATCTGTCAAGAATTCTCCCTTGAAGGAGCAGGAAACTTGGCTCTGCAAGTCTGCCCCAGTAGGCCTTAGTGCTGATGGAAATTGGGGCAACATCATGCTTCTCCCAGGGGTCTACCTGCTTTGAAGTAAGCAGTTCCACGCATGGGTGGGCAAGTGAATACAAGGGTCGGGGTAGAACAAGCTTTGGTTTAATGTTTCCTTCAATAAATTGCATGATTTTTAGAAACACAGCTCAGACCTCTGTCTCAAAGTATTAACTACCAGCACTGTAGCATTTGCCATGTTTCATTGGCTGTTGAAAATTGGCCCAGGCTCCAAAGGGCTTTCATGCTATCAGTCTTAGATAAGCCGTAAGATCAGACGCAGGACTTTTGCAATAGCATTTTTAACCCCACAGTCTGTCCTGCAAGCAACGTGTGTGTGTGTGGGGGGGGGGGGGGCAGTGCTGCCAAATGACCCATTTTTTTGCCCGGGTTGGGGGGAAGGGAGGTTCTGACTGCAAACTGGCCGCTTGGATGGGGGTGGAGTACCTGTGCCAACGGGAGGGTTCTTCGGACAAGCTGGTAGCACTGCTGCGCCTCCCTAGGTTGGGGGCAGTGACAGCAATGACAGAGGTCTGGGAAGCTGACCGCCACCGAGCCTGCCTTGCTCCTGGCACGGGGTCTCCGGCTGGTCACGGGGCAGTCTCTGAGCAGGGTGGGAAGACAAGGGTGAGCAAATCTAGCTTCCCTGTCGCCTGGGAATCTAGCTTTCTTGCCGTCTCCACTAATGCTGTCCTGTCCTGGATATTCGCAAGGCTAGTGTCACAGCGCAGGCAGCTCAAAGGTCACGCAGAGAACCTTGGGAAGGAGAAAAAAACTCGCTGGGCAGATGGATAGCCACAGGCCTGGGGACTAGCACAGACCAGTAAGCCCTGAGGCCTCACCTTTCTCGCTCCCGGTGCTCACGCTGCCCCCCCCCCCACGTCTCCCACCGCAACTGGAAGCACCCAGCTGAATCCAGCCCTGGCAGGCATGAGAAGCAGCAGGGGCACAGCAAACTTAAACTTTGGAGTTTGGATAGCTATCTAAAGTTAATCTCTTAGTTCAACAAACAGAAAGAAGTTGTTAAAATGCCTAAGGGATTGTGACAGGGATCTGGTTAAACACAAATAGGTCGAAAAGAAAAGAACAAAGCGGTTAAACAAAGCCCTTCGTCTCCCTAGCTGGGAAGACCTTGGTGGCAACAGGCCAACCCTTGCAAAATATTTTTGGAAGGGGAAGAAAAATGACTTTATTTGATATGGTTTAAAAATCACAGGGAATAAATGATCCTAAACAACAGTTAGCTTTCCATTTCCCACCGAGAGCTATACATAGCTACACTTTTCTCCAAAACACCCCTGAGTTTGTGCTGGTTTTAGAAGTTAGTAGTTATAGTGCTCAACTGGTATGTCTGGAAGTTTCAAAGGTACTTTCATGTTATTTCTTTTCCCTTCATTGTTGTAGGGTTAGGGTGAAACTCAGAGCCACCTACCTCCAGGTATTCTACCACTGATCCACACCCCTAGCCCTTGAGAAATTGTTGCTTGACAGTCTCATTGTATATCACCAACTCCACATCAAAACTCAGCCCCCTACCTTTCTTTTCTTTTGAAACAGTCTCAGGTAGGCTGGGCTGGCCTTAAACTCAACACGATCCTCTTATGTAGATAAGAATAGCCTTGTTCATCTTTTTGGGCCTGGGTTACCTCACTCAGGGTGGTTTTTCTATTTGCATCCATTTGCATGCAAAATTCAAGATGTCATTCTTTTTTACCGCCGAGTAGTACTCTAATATGTATATGTTCCACACTTTCTTCATCCATTCTTCCATTGAAGGGCATCTAGGTTGTTTCCAGGTTCTGGTTATTACAAATAATGCTGCTATAAACATAGTTGAACAAATGCTTTTGTAATATGATTGGGCATCTCTTGGGTAAATTCCCAAGAGTGGGATTGCTGGGTCCTGGGGTAGGTTGATCCCAAATTTCCTGAGAAACCTCCACACTGCTTTCCAAAGTGGTTGCACAAGTTTGCATTCCCACCAGCAATGGATGAGTGTACCCCTTACTCCATATCCTCTCCAGCACAGGCTATCATTGGTGTTTTTGATTTTAGCCATTCTGACAGGTGTAAGATGGTATCTCAACGTTGTTTTGATTTGCATTTCCCTGATTGCTAAGGAGGTTGAGCATGCCCTTAAGTGTCTTTTGGCCATTCGAACTACGAACTAGTCTGTTGAGAATTCTCTGTTCAGTTCAGTGCCCCATTTTTTAATTGGGTTCATTAGCATTTTAAAGTCTAGTCTCTTGAGTTCCTTATATATTTTGGAGATCAGACCTTTGTCTGTTGCGGGGTTGGTGAAGATCTTTTCCCAGTCAGTAGGCTGCCTTTGTGTCTTAGTGACAGTGTCCTTTGCTTTACAGAAGCTGCTCAGCTTCAGGAGGTCCCATTTATTCAATGATGCCCTTAATGTCTGTGCTGCTGGGGCTATACGTTTGGAGGGGCCTGGCCTGTTTGGATGCTCACCTTCCTAGACCTGGATTGAGGGGGGAGGAACTTGGACTTCCCACAGGGCAGGGAACCCTTACTGTTCTCTGGACAGGAAAGGGAGGGGGAGTGGAGGAGGAGGGGGGTAAATGGGAGGCGGGGAAGAGGTGGAAATTTTTAATAAAAATAAAAAAGAGAAAAAAAAAGAATAGCCTTGATTCCTCTTGCCTCTGTCCCACTTTTCCCTTTTCTAAAAATATTCATTTATTTGTGTGTGTGTGTGTGTTTTGCTTGCATGTATATAGGTGCACTGCATACATACATGCCTGGTGCCTGTGGAGACCAAAAAAGGGTGCTGGATCGGGTGCTGGGAGTAGAACCCATGTCATCTACAAAATTAGCAAGTGCTCTTAACTGCTGAGTAATTTCTCCAGCCCCATTTTTTTTTCTTAAAAAGCAATGGAGGGAGGTGGCTATGGTGGTGCGTACAAAAGCCTAGCATTCCAGAGGTGGAAGCAGGTCACTGAGAGTTCAAGGACAGCCAAGTTTAGGTGAAGAGCTCCGAGTCAGCCATAGATACATAATGAGATCGTTTCCAAAATTCAAAATTAAAATAGGGGGCAGGGAGATGGCGTATTTGGTACAGTACTTGGTGTATGTGCATAGGGACCCAGCACCTACTGAAAAAGCCTGGTGTAGCAGGTGGCCTCATATCCGTAACTCTGGAGTAGAGAATGAAGCATTTCTGGCCAGCTAGCCTAGATAAGTTGGTGACTTCAATCCCTAGGATCCATATGGTGTAAGGCAAGAACAGAATCCCACTAATTTTCCTCTGACTTACACGCACAGACTATGACATAAGCATGATACCCCCTCCCATAAATAATAAGTGTAGTTAAAAATAAACATCTAGATTACACTTGAGATTTGTGTGCTTTATTGTATGCAAATACTCTAAGATCGCCTATCCTGAATATACTGTCCCATTCTTTGCCTTCTGAACTATGCGAAAGTCATCTGACACATTTAAAACACCATTGGCTTGGCATAATTTTAATTCACTAAGTAAGAAAGGAATAAAATGAGCAACCCAAAGTACAAGATACTCCAGACATGTTGGACACAATCAGAACAAACTCATTTCAAAGTTTTCTTTCTCTGGGGACAGTACTGGGGATGGAACCTAGGCTTTGTCCATATGCAACACACACACACACACACACACACACACACACACACACAGTAGCCCTGAGCTGTACTCCCAGAACTCAATTAAAGTTTAAGGAGGAGGGTGAGGGGGAGGGGAGTTTAAGGATGGGGACTTGGAAAAACCAGTTTTTGTCTGCCTTCACCCAAGGATATACTTAAGACAATCACTCTAATGTGTTCTCAAACATCTGCAAAGGAGGGAGACTCCCAAACTATATGTTCAACTGGAGAAAAGCCTCTGTCAAGCACACTAAACCATCCAGAGCAATGTTGGAATTTTTTTTTTTTTTGAGGGAGTGAGAGGGATTTCACTCTATATCCCAGACCAAGAACTCACAATGTAGCCCAGGCTGGCCTCAAACTCAGTATGATCCTCCTACCTCAGCATCCCAAATGCTGGGGTGACAGCATGTGTCACCACACCTGACTTCTGCTCTACTTTCTAGGCAGTCTCCTTTTGTTCCTGTCTGGTCTTCCTCTGCCTCCTGGAATACATATGGCTCCCTCACTAGTTTGTATCTCAGCCCTGATCTTTCCCAGAGCTACAGCAGGAGATTAACCTCTTTCAACAGTCAGCAAGCCTGGTGAACAGTCCCAAAGCAATCCTCTCCTCAGCAAACTTCCTGCCCTGCCTTCATGAGTGGGAACATCCAAACTGGGACATCTCACCATTTCTTGTTTCCTAATTAAAATCCATAGAAATGGTCCTTCTGACCACCTGAGATGAATCCAGAACCCACATGGTCATGGTGGAAGGAGTGAGAACCTAGTCCTACAAGTTGTCCTCTGACTTCCAGAAGTGTGCCCTGGCGCACACACACAATGTGCAAAATTCCCTATAGTATAGGTCCTCTACTCTGGTGTAAGTTTTTACAAAATGGTGCAGATGTCAACAAGTCTGGCTTTGGTGAGGTTGCCCAAAGTAGCGGTGTGACCCCTGACCAAAGTGCAACAATCAGCATCAACCAGAATTGTTGCTTTCTTCAGCACAGGCACCGAGAGCATCCTAGTATCTCTGGCTGGAGATTAGGTGCAGGAGCAAGGAGCCACCTTGGGGGGTTGCTGTGGGGTCTGCTGCTCTCTCAGAAGCATCTCCACACAAACACAATGACAGTTGGGCCAAGTCAAGTCAAGGGTCTGCTTCTGCGTCAGCATGATCTTCCATGGGCCTGGGGAGATGAATCAGTAAAGTGCTTGCTTTGCAAATGTGAAGACCTGAGTTCAATGCCTAGAACCTGCCATGTATGATGGCATGTGGTTGTAATCCCAGTGCTGGGAGGTGGAGGCAGGAGGGTCCCTGGGCCTCAATGACCAGTCAGTCCAGCCTAATTGGTGAGATGTGAGCCGATGAGAGACCCTGTCTCAAAAGAGGGACATTCCCAGGCAAAGGTTATTTCTTTCACTTATTACTTATCTCAGACTCTTAATGGATGGAGAGGGGAGACAGAAGCCCTCCTCTGTAAATTGATCTGACTAGATGACTTCCATGAGTCTGCAGCCTCAGCCCAGTTAACCACCGTGGCCTCAAGGCTGCTGCAGCAACATCTATGGAAGCTGCTGTGGCCCCCATGCCTAGTCCAGAGGTTTTGTGATCCTCCCCATGGTGCTATCTGCCATTTGGTGTTATCCCCAAGAAAGAAAAGCAATCTCCCTTTAATTGCCCGATGGTTTTGACATTCTTTTGTTGTTTGTTTGTTTGTTTTTTGAGACAGGGTTTCTCTATAGCTTTGGAGCCTATCCTGGAACTAGCTTTTGTAAACCAGGCTGGCCTCGAACTCACAGAGATCCACCTGCCTCTGCCTCCCGAGTGATGGGATTAAATGCATGCACCACCACCGCCTGGCTGTTTTTGACATTCTTTAATTCATTCGGGCCTCCACTATTTCTCTCCTAGACTTCTGTCATCCTCCTGGGGACTTCATCTCAGCTCTCTGGATCTGCTGCTGGAAAGACTCAATAGACAGGGAGTCATACAGGTCTGGGAGTGGTGTTTGTCACCTTTATTTTCTGTCACATGCCATGCTGACAGAGTTTGTTCAAGTTGTTACTGTTTTATTTTTTTCACGGAGGGATAACCTTATTTTTAATTTTGGCTTTTTTGAAACAGGGTTTTTTATGTGGCCCTGGCTGTCCTGGAGTTCATTCTGTTGACCAGGCTGCTCTCAAACTCTCAGAGATCTGACTGCCTCTGCCTCCTGAGTGCTGAGATTAAAGTTGTGTTTCACCACACCTTGCTGGGACAATTTAGAAAAAAAAATTCATCTTACAGAACATTCGTGTCCTGGTTTTATTTCTGTTGCTATTTTAGGTGAAGGAGAGGCTTATTTGGCTCATAATTCCATTACAGCCCAGTACTGAGATGTCAAGGCAGAAACTCAAGAAGCTAGTCACAACAAATCAACATTCAAGACCAGAAAGAAATGAGTGCCACAGGCTACTCACTTGCTAGCTTTGCCAGCTTTCCTCACTCTTGTGCCTAGCCTAGGAAATGGTGCCTCTCATGTCATCTAGAGTGATTCCTCACTGGATTCCTCCCAGGTGATTCTAAACTAACCAGCACAAGTTGCAAAACTAGTGTAAAGAATTTATGATTATTCTTTAGCTGGATTCTGCAAACGTTCTCTCTCTTTCTCTGTGTCTGTCTGTCAGTCTGTCTGTCTGTCTGTCTGTCTGTCTGTCTGTCTTTGTCTCTCTTTTGGGGGGGCAGCACTTGAATCTAGGGTCTATCCATGCTACTACATTACTATATAAACTACACTACTGACCTACATCTTAGTCCTTCAAAGGTGTTCTCTTACATAGCCATAGCACAATAGCCACAATCAAACAAACTTAAGTTCTCTGACTCATGGCTACGAGAAAGGAGAACACACACAATGGGGAACTGTGCCATATTGCAGCAACAAAGTTTTGAACAGAAACTATAGAAGGTTTTGAACTTGTCTAGGGTGATTTCAGGGAGAGTCTGAGGACTGGATGCTGTCAGGGAATAGGAGTAATTATATGATTGGGTATTTAAATTTTTAAATTATTTATTATTTTACACGAGTAGGTCTCTTGCCTGCTTGTAAGTCTGTGTACTATGTATGCCTGGTAGCTACATAGCCCAGAGGAGAGTGCATAATCCCATGACCTTGGAGTTACAGATGACTGTGAGTCACCGGGAACTGAGTCCTGGTCCTCCAGAAGTGCTTTTATAAATCTGCTGAGCCATTTGCCAGGCCCTATTTAGAAAATTGTTAAAAATGTATTTTGTATTTTGGGTCTTTTACATACATGTATGTCTGCGCACTACACATATGTCTGGGACCTATGGAGGCCAGAAGAAAGAGGTGGATTGCCTAGCTGTAATTGAATAGAATAGTTGTGAGCCTCTATGCGGGTACTGGAAATTGAACTTGGATCCGCTGGAAGAGCACCTTAATTATCAATCTACCTCTCCAGCCCTTATGATTGGGTATTTGAATTCTAGTCTAGTAGATAAGGACAATGATAGAGAAATAGGACTTACCAGTGCAAGCCAGGGTAGGGTAGTTTTGGTCATTTCTGTGAATTGGACAACTTCTATAACTAGTCTTTTCTTTTTTTACATTTATTTGTGTGTGTGTGTGTGTGTGTGTGTGTGTGTTTTGTGTGTGTTTCTGAGAGAGAACCCATGGCCTTGTACATGCTTAGCAAACATCCCATCAATGACCCATGTCCCTAGCCTGAAACAATATTTATGAGATCTTTGTAATGATAGGAAGAACTTACCAAGCAGAATGAGCCTCCAAAAAGAAATGGGCTTGTTAAAATGTTTAAGGGAGAAATAATGAAATTTTGGTCAACCAACAGTTAAATTCAGAGTAATGGCTCTCGTTCAAGGAGAAAGTCATCAGGGTGATTTCCCTCTGCCCCCCACCCAGGTGTTGTGGCACACAGCTGCCATCCCAGCATTGGGGTAGGTGTGTTATCAGCAGCACACAGCTGCCATCCCAGCATTGGGGTAGGTGTGTTATCAGCAGCACACAGCTGCCATTCCAGCATGGGGGTAGGTGTGTTAGCAGCAGCGGAGGCAGAGCCCCAGCTCCACACTGTAGCCTGGAGCACTCTCCGGAGTTCTCTTAATCGGTTGGGGGTCTTGACTAGGTAAAACCAGATCCTTGTCCCCAGCACAGAAAAGGCTTTCAGGATGAGCCAGTAGGGAGCAGAGTTGGAGTTAAATAGAAATGGGAAGACAGGCAGGCAGGGGAAGAAGCCAGCACATCCAAGATTATGGGTACGAGCTTCTGGAAGATGAGTTACTTTGAAGTCTCTTGGCATTGGCTCCATATACAGTTTTGATGGCTCTCAAGTTACATTTCAAAGGGCTTCTAAGCAATCCTTGCATTTTTTGATAAAAACTTGGTGGCTCTGGAGGATCCTGATAAGATAAAATCAGGAGCCACCAGGGCTACAAGAGATTAGGACGTATCTTTTTTACTACAGAAGGGTGAGATTCCTAGAAAATTCTTAAGTTTTTATCTGGGTCAGGAAAAACCTTCATCAGCTGTTAACTATGATGAAAAATTTTAAAGATTTATTTTATTTTTAATTATGTGTGTGTGTCTTTGTGCGGGTATGTGCTCGAGGGTATAGGATCCCATGAAGGTACAGGTAAGGGTGGCTGTCAACTGCCTGCCATGATTTCTGGGAGCTGCACTCGGGTCCCCCACAATCATTGTTAACCACTGAGCTATCTCCTGCACTTCGTGCTGGCAATATTGATTCTCAGTTGTTGAAAGGCTTCAACCAGACTTTGGGGTGAGGGACTCCTTTCCCTTCACTTGTCCCCATAATCTCCCCTGTCTTTCAATCCTGCCTCAGGGATAGGAGGATCTGGAGTTCAAGGACACCCTTGCCACTAACAAACAAACAAAAGTATTTGCTTTTTCTAAGATGGTAGAAGCCTCTAAGGTAAAAAAAAATTACTGAGTGGTTATAAATAACTCTATTGTGCTTCCCATGGTGCCCAGTATGACTTTCAACTCCTGCTCCTTCTGCCTCTCCATCCCAGTGCTGCTGTTAGAGACAGGCATGACCACCTGGCTGTTCTGGTTTTTAAAACAAGGGGTTACCCTGTAGTCCAGACTTGCCTAGAACTCACTGTGTAGCTCAGATTGATTTCAAACTCTGGGCAATCCTCTTAGCTCAACTTCATGGGTCCTGCAGCTATAGTCATGTGCCACCATGACTAACAATCCATCACCGAACAATAGATAAACATTTTTTTTTACAAAAAAGAAAAGCCATTTCTCAAAGTCACAGGATCAAGTAAGGAATGTATACTGATAGAGCTTCCAGCTGGTTGCTGTGTGAAGTACAGCAGGCGTGATAAAGGGGGGGAAGGGCAGAAAGACCGAAGAATCAGGAAATTAGCCTTGGACTGATGCGATCTATTTGTCAGCAGCTTTTGGAGGGTTCCTAAGAATTAGGATTTCTAGACAATGTGTTTAATTTCATCACTCAGGAGACAGAGGCAGGTGGACCTGAGTTCGAGTTCAGCCTGGTCTACACAGAGTCAGGGCTACACAGAGAAATCCTGTCTCAAAAGAAAGAAAGAAGGAAGGAAGGAAGGAAGGAAGGAAGGAAGGAAGGAAGGAAGGAAAAAGAAAAGAACAAAAAAACATTCTTAGGCTTTTTTTTTTGCAGAGGTTGGGGAGAAGTTGGAATTCAAACAGGGCCTGGTACATGCTGGATAACTACTTAGCTACAACCCAAGCCTGAATTCTTAGCTTAAAGTTGCCTTAGGGAATAAATGTTCAATGGTGGTCACAGCAAAGGGCTGCTTACTTGTCAAATCAGGAAACTGAACTTTGCACAAATGCCTTGGAATTTGGTGTGACATCAGTAACTGACAGTTCTTGACAAGGTCTTTCCTTTAAGGCTCAAGGGCAGTTTTTCCTCTGGCATTTTTTTAGAAAACCCCACCTTCAGGTTTGAGATTTCGTACAGGCTTGAGGGAGTTTTTGTCTTTTTGTAGCTTTGATGATGAAACTCAGGGAAGCCCTCTTTTGCTGAACTCCATCCCCAACACTTGTGCCTACTGGGGATGAAGCTGGGGTCATATCTGAGACCCAGAAATAGTTGGTCATGTCCTCTTGGGATAAAGCACAGTTCAGAAATGGGAGTATTTTCCAAGTACCTGGTCAAACTCCTTATTTAGCACAGAAGAAGTCACACTTAGGACTGCCAGAGGAGACAGCTTTTTGTCATCAAGATGACAGCAAGCCAGGCACATACCTGTAATCTCAGCACTTTGAATAATGGCAATACTTTAGGCTGCTAATATTCTAGGGGTTTCTGGGAGCCTTGGTAATTTTAATTCCATCAGTTCTCTGTGCTTCTCATGAATTTATGCTTGATAAGAGTGGTGTCATTCTAGGAAAGAAGAATAAAAGATTGCATTCAGTGACCAATATGTTAGGGACCATAGTCCTAAAAGATGATAGCAGGAACCATTGTCCTAAAGATGATAGCAGGGACCATTGTCCTAAGGATGTTTGCAGAGAGCCCCACATTCTAACTATCTTGAGAACTGTTTGTTAACGGAACCTGCCTCATATCCTAATCTTGAGAACTGTTTGTTAAGGGACCCACAAAAAGAATGTTTCCGCTTGCACAAGGAACACCAGGTTTGCTAGATGGTGACCTTTGTTACCCCCTACCCCCCACCCGAAGCCGAGTTCCTCATTCAAGGGCTATATAAGCTGTAACCATCACCCTAATAAACTGAGACCTTGACAAGTGCATCCTGCTTAGTCTCGTTCTTGTCTCCCCCCCCATGTTCTTTCAGGTAGCGCATCTTCAGGAACCCTGAATAGCTGACCCACTGGCGGGGTACACCAATATATCTCTTTATTTGAACTGTCAGTTTCTCATCTGTCCATTGTATTTATTAAGCAATTCAATATTTTTTCAAAAGTTGTAGAAGGATTCAATGCATGTGCCTGCACAAACATGTAAAGGCACACATTTGCCACATCTGGAGATCAGAAGACAACTTGTGGGAGTTGGTTCTCTCGTTCTACTATGTGGGCCCCAGGGATAGATGTAAGATCATGAGGCTTGGTGGCAAGTGCCTTTATCAGTTGAACCATCCTGTTGGGTTCCTAACTTACTATTGTATCTAAGATCTTGGAGTTAGAACTGGAAAATGTCCATTCACGCTAACACTTGAAATTCTTATCATTTGTAGCAACAATGTAAAGGTTTTATAAACTCAGACTTTCTTCTAAGACATCTCTTATTATCATTCCATATAGCTGTTCTCATATGTATGTATCTGTAGAGACAATGGGCACTCGTCTAACTCCTGAGGGCATAGGGGCTGGCTGTGGAACTAAGTGGCAAAGCACTTACTCCATAAGCATGAGTGAGGCTTCAGGTTTCATTCAGAGCATTAGGAAACAATAAGAAAATAGAACAGGGACTTTTAAAAAGTTTAAATAATGTACCCCTTATTCTGTATAAATTAACATTACATATATGGTGTTGACAATTTAATTTTACTTCATTTTTTTAATGCTGTGGATGGAGTCCAGGGCCCTGTCCATTCTGAACAATAACTCTGTTACTGAACTGCACCTCCAGCCTTTGGTATTGTTTTTAAATGGTCAGTAAATGTTATGCGACTCACTGTTATTCTTTTGGCTGTCTCTTTAAGAGACAAGCCATGCATACTCCCGCTACCTCTGACCTCTCGTTGCCATCTTGGTTCCTTCCCTTCTTGCTGTCCTTTCTCAGCGTGTGCACACGTGTCTATTTGTCTCTCTCTCTTTCCCTTCCTCCTTTCTGTTTCTCTCTCTATCTCCCTTCCTCCCTCTCTCCTTTAATAAATGTTTAGCTTTATGCCTATTTTCTGTGTCTGTGTGTCTTTTACCTGCCGCCTGTTTACACCCGCCCGCTTGGCTCTCCCAGACCAGCTGCGGGCTGGCTCTCCCAGCCACATGGAGGGACCAGCCCACTGCCCAGGATGAGCACCTGCTGCCACCCACCGTGCTGCTAGCTGCTCGGGGGAACTGCATAGGAACACGGGGACTTTAGAAAAGAGCAACACTCACAGTCATGGGTGAGCTAGCCATGCATGCGTGCCTTTCCTATCAGCGCTCTGGGAGGCAGAGGTAGGCAAATCTTTGAAGACTATCTACACAGTGAGTTCCAGGTCAGTCAGGCTATGGCGTGAAAGCTTCTCTCAAAACAACAAAAACAAAACCACAAAAGACTCAATTGTGTCACAAACTCTTCTTTTTCTTGGAATTAAGTTTCTTTCTTTTCTCATAACCACAATAACAAAATCTTCTTGTCCTGTAAAAATATTTCCAGGACTCACAAAAAGAAACACAATTTAATAATTTTTTCTTTCCTCCTTTTGGACACGATACACTTGACATCACATTTGACATTTTCTAGACAGCATATTCCTAGAGTGTACTTAGAGCAACTAAGTGGTCTCTTTTTTGGATTTAATCTTTAACATTTCCCCAAGGAGAGTAAAAGACAAAAAAGACAAATAACAGGAACAAAAACTTCAGAGGGATCCCCCTTCAGCAAGCATGCAGTTCTCACTGTAAAGGCTTTGTTTCTTCTCGGAGGACAGACTAGAGGGATAGACAAAGTTCATTCTGACAACGCACTGTGAGGGAAGGGAGATTACAGCAGCTTTAGAGGACAATTTGAGACCTTGACATTTCTTTTGTAGCACTGGAGATGGAAGGTCTTGCTTGTATAACTCAAGTGCACTTCTGTGGAGCGCCAGTTTCTCTGTTTGTTTGTTTGTTTTTCTTCTTTAGATAGGATATCTCTATGTAGCCCTATTAAGTCTCTAACTCAACGTGCAGACCCGGATAGTCTTAAAATCACAATCCTCCTACTTTGACCTACTAAATTCTGGAATTACAGGCACAAACTATCATACCTAGCTTCAGCACTTAACAGTTTTACCAATCTGAAAAATTTAAAGTAAGGAGTAGTTAAACTTGAAATACGTTACACCGATGCATTTTTCTTTCTTTTTCTTTTTGGAGACAGGGTTTCTCTGTGTAGTCCTTGCTATTCTGTAACTTGCTCTGTAGACCAGGCTGGTCGCAAACTCAGAGACCCACCTGTCTCTGCCTCTCAAGTGCTGGAATTAAAGGTGTGCACCACCACGGCCAGGTTTAGATTGATTTATTTTATTTTATTTTTTAATTGATATTTATTGAGCTCTACATTTTTCTATGCTCCCCTCCCTGCCTCTCCCCTGTAGATTGATTTTTTTAAATGTTAAACTGACCTTATTTTTGAGATAAATCCCGCCTGGTCATGATCCATCATCTACTATAGGATTCAGCTAACCAAATTTTTGCTTTTTTTTTTTTTTAAAAAAAACAACTTTTTAATTTTTATTTTATGTACATCAGCATTTTGCCTGAATGTATGTCTGTGTGAGGGTGTCAGATCTTGGAGTTACAGACAGTTGTGAGCTGCCATGTGGGTGCTGGGAATTGAACCTGGGTCCTCTGGAAAAGCAGCCAGTGCTCTTAACCACTGAGCCACTCTCTAATCCCCAAAATTTTGCATTTGTTTAAGTTTTTCTTAAGAGCTTTCCATATATACTTATGTTACGAAACCTGTGAGTTTCTTTAGTGTTTGTTCGGGTTTGTTACCAGGGTAATGCTGGCTTCCTAGAATGGGCTATGAACTATTTTCTTTTGTTCATTTTTGTGGAATTTTTTGTTGAATCAGTCAAATTTATTCTTTGAAAGCTAGTTAGATTTTACTAGTGATGTCACCTGGACATGGATTTTCCTTAAGCAAGTTTTCAGCTGAGTTATTCAATAATAAAGAGCTATTCGGGTATCCATTTCCTCTTTAGTGAGCTTTTAATGTATCTTGGAAGGCATCTAGAAGATGTCTGTCCATTGTCCGTGTTTATCTGTCACTGACCTTTTAAGGTATGTTTGTTCATCATATTTTGTTGTTATCCTCTTAGTGTCTATATTATTTCCTCTCTCAATTTGCCTTTCTTTCCTTTTTCTTTTTTCTTTTTCTTTATTGGTTTTTTGAGACAGGATTCTCTGTGTAACAGTCCTGGCTGTTCTGGAACTCACTCTGTAAACTAGGCTGGCCTTGAACTCACAGAGATCTGCCTGTCTCTACCTACCTCCTAAGTGCTGGGATTGAAAGGTGTGTGCCACCACCGCCCGACTCTTTTGTTTTTCTTGAAAAGTATCACAAGACTTTAATTTATCTCATTTTAGTTTTCCAAAGAACCAACTTTGGATCCTATATCCACAGCATTCAGGAGACTGAAGCGGGAGAGCAGTATGGTCATCCTCTATTGCATAGCCATTTTGAGGCTAGCCTGAGCTACCATGCCTCAATAAATAAATAAATAAATAAATAAATAAATAAAGGGCTGATATTTATAATTTCCCGTCTTCTACTTACTTAGAATTTCTAAACATTTACTCATTTGTTCACTGTTTATTTATGTATGTGTGGTATATACACTTGTTGGTGTGGGTGTGTGCACATGTGCATGCATGTGAGTGTATAGGCCAGAGGTAGACATAGAGAGTATTTTCTGCTGGCTGGTGATAGCACATTCCTTTAATCCCAGCACTGTGGAGGCAGAGGCAGGTGGATCTGTGTGAGTTCAAGGACAGCGTGGTCTACCGAGTGAGTTCCTGGACAGGCTCCAAAGCTACAGAGAAACACCATCTCAAAAAAACCAAAAAAAAAAAATCTTTCCTGGATTGTTCTCAGCTTTTATTTTTTGAGACAGGGTCCCTCTTTGAATCTGAAGCTCATCAGTTCAGCTGGCTTTATTCATCAATGCCACCTAGGTGCTGTGGTTACAGGTATGCATTACCATGCCAGGTGTTTTACATGATTCTGGAGATCTGAACTCAGCTTATCTTGCTTATGTGGTAGACACTTTACAGACTAAGCCATCTTCCCAACCAATTATTTTGTTTACTTATTTTATTTTGAGATAGATATAGGACTTCGCTATGTAGCCCTGATTGACTGGAAACTATGTAGACCAGACTGGCCTCGAAACTTGTGTCAACCCTCCACTCTCTAGCATCATAGCTTTGTAGTCTGCCAGCACCCCCACTGGATCCTTGCTTTCTAATATAAGCACTAAATTCTAGAATCTCCCCAATATTGCTTTAGTAGCATCCAATTTAGGTTTTCTTTTTATTTTATTTAAGTTTTTTTCTGTTATTGTTAAGATTGAAACTAAGGCCTCTTCGTGCTAGGTACCACACTCTTCCATAGACTATATAGCCATTCAAAATGTGTTATATAATTTCATTTTGAAAAATTATCTACCCTATATGTATGTTTGTGTCTACTGTTTGTCTATCTATCTATCTATCTATCTATCTATCTATCTATCTATCTATCTATCTATCTATCTATCATCTGTCTATGGGTCTATCTATCTATCCTACCATGGTTCTGGGGATTGAATCTGGCATCTTCAGCATACTCAGCTAAGCATGAATTCTGCCACAGAGCTGCACTCCTGCTCCCATTATTTCTTTTCTTTTCTTTTTTTGAGACTGGTGTATTGTTTACAAATGTGATTTTTAGTTTCCTTTACTTGGATTTTCCAGGAATGTTTATAATTGATATATAATTTCATTTCATTGTGGTCAAAGAACATACTCTGTTTGACTTGAATCCTTTAAAATTTGTTTTGGCTTAAAATTGAAATTTATTATCTCATAGTCCTGGATGACAGAAGTTCAAGGTTACTTACATTGGACCAATATCAAAGTATTGGCAGGAATCACTCCTTATATCATCTAGCTTTGATGGCTTTTGGTATTCCTTGGATTGTGTCTTTTGAAAGTAGTAAGATATGGTTATGGTACTGCATGCCTATAATAGCAGCACTTGGAATGCAGAAGGAGGATTGTGAGTTTGAGGCCAACCCATTCTATAAAGTGAGCTGCAGACCAGACTGGCCCCAAAAGTATCGATTTGAGCTGAATGTTGCATGAATAATAAAAACTCAGAGACAGATATTGGGGTTCAACTGGAAGATCAGAAAAACAGAGCAGCCAACCCACTAGAGAGCTCTTACCTCTATGAAATCTTCAGACTGACAGTAAGTTCCTGTCTCATCCTGCCTTTCTTGTTGTTCATTTTTTTTGAAACAAGGTTTCACTGTAGCTTTAGAGCCTGTCCTGGAACTAGCTTGTGTAGACCATGCTAGCTTCAAACTCATAGAGATCCATCTGTCTCTGCCTCTCAAGTACTGGGATTAAAGGCGTGTGCCACCACTGCCCAGCTAAATAAATAAATCTTTTTTTCTTTTTTCTTTTTTTTTTTTTTGGTTTTTCGAGACAGGGTTTCTCTGTAGCTTTGGAGCCTGTCCTGGAACTAGCTCTTGGAGACCAGGCTGGCCTCGAACTCACAAATTCTGCCTGCCTCTGCCTCCCGAGTGCTGGGATTAAAGGCGTACGCCACCACCACCCGGCCCTTTTTTTTCCAGACAGGGTTTCTTTGTAACTTTGAAGCTTATCCTGTAACTAGCTCTTGTAGACCAGGTTGGCCTCAAACTCACATAGATCTGTCTACCTCTGCCTCCTGAGTGCTGGGATTAAAGGTGTGTGCCACCACCGCCCGGACTTTTTTTGTTTTTTCAAGACAGGGTTTCTTTGTAACTTTGAAGCCTATCCTGTAACTAGCTCTTGTAGACCAGGCTGGCCTCAAACTCACAGAGATCTGCCTTCCTCTGCCTCCCGAGTGCTGGGATTAAAGGCGTGCATCACCACTGACTGGCCTCATCCTACTTTATGTTCCTCTCTAGTGCTGGGATTACAGGTGTGTGTCACCACTGACTGGCCTGTATGGCTGACTAGTGTGGCCATTTTGCATTCTGTTCTTCAGGCAAGTTTTATTAAAATACAAATGAAATATCACATTTCCCTTTTTTTGTCTAAGAAGGAAGGCAATAACTAATATATGAAAAATTATATATGATAAATACAATAACTATATAAGCAATAAGTACATCAACAATGTATTTTGTAAATTGTAAATGTAAATTCTCTATTTGCATTTGACAAATTCATAGAAAATACTCCATATCTGTCCTATCTTGGTGAGCCCAAAGTCTTGTACCTAATTTACTTTATATCAGAACTTGCTTTCTGTGTCAGATACACAAGGAAAGTTATAACTATCTAGTCTTAAACTCCCTCAGAGACCCAAGAAGGAAATAATATTAACTGAGTAAGCAGGAAGTGCAAGCAAGCAACTCTCAAAAATTGTGAGAAATGACAGAAACAGCTGGTTACCTGGATAGTTACCCAAAGTTCCTATGCAACATGAGGGCATCCATCTTTGGCTTACTGGTCTAGCATATACAACAGACTTTTCCATGAAGCAGGATATTCTGTCCCTCCTTGTCTTGACAATGTTTGGCAGTCACATTCTTTTGTGTCCTGCTTGGCCAATAGGACAGCTTTACTGTCAGCAGTCATGGAAAGGGCATTTTCATGCCCAGTGGCTTACTTTTATCACAATAAAGGAAACTACATGTGGAGTTTCTTCAATACCCATTATCTGCTCTAAAGTAGATTGGTGCTGCCAGGAACAGACGTGTCTCATTGTACAAAAAAAAAAGAAGAACCTAGGTTACTAAAACATCTTATATACCATATTCTATAGATATTTGAAGTGTTTGAAGAGGAACTGTCTAAAATATATCTTTGTTTGACCTTGAAAACGTACCTAATATGACTATAAGTTTGATTATCTTAGGTTATTAACTAGTAACCTACATTTCCTTATTATTGTAAATAGCTGGTAATAATAATTTTCAAGAACTAGAAATTTGTATTGTATTGTTAAATGAGTTGTATAGGTACGATACCTTGAACAAGAATAGAAATATATGTGTAGTATATTCTAACAAAATTAATCTCAAATTTGTATCAATATACAAAATTTGTATACAATATACAAAAATCCAATCCACTGTAAAATATTTAAAACTAGTTGTAGTGATGAGGCGAGCAGGCCTGCTTTTCATCCCGCTCAGCTCCCGCATGGCTAGCTTTACACCCGAAATAACAACACACAAATTGTATTCATTTAAACACTGCCTGGCCCATTAGCTCTAGCCTCTTAGTGGCTAACTCTCACATCTTGATTAACCCATTTCTATTAATGTGTGTAGTACCACGAGGTGGTGGCTTATCAGGAAGATTCTAACCTACGTCCATCTTGGGCCAGAGCTTCATGGCGACTGCCTGTCTCTACTTTCTTCCTCCCAGAATTCTGTTTGGTCTACTCTGCCTATCTAAGCTCTGCCCTATCAAAAAACCAAGGCAGTTTCTTTATTATCCAATGAAAGAAACACATAGACAGATGACCCTCCTCCATCAACTAGTAATCACTTTTTAAAAGTAGACTCAATATTCTAACATTTTATATTATATCTATATCCTTTTTGCTTTTCAGAGTAGATTCAATAATCTACGCTTTTATCCTGTTGTATCTATATCCCTATTTTTTCTTTTCAAAACAGGTCACTGACTCTAATTTCCTTTCAACTTTCCTCCTGGCTGTAACCAATAACAACTTGTAACCAATCTCCCTAAACAATGACAAATATCCGTAGTCCATTGAATGACCAAAACCCACCCCACCTCTTGGTATTGTGGGCACTGTATTCTTAAATTTACTTCCTGCTGTCTGGGGGTGATGGTATCTTTAGGGGATCCTGAAGAGAAAAATATGTGTTAATTGTCAAGTCCTATGAGAGGTAGCTATATCATTTGTTGTCCAGTTTATATATAATGGGAAAATGCAGGGGTTGTCTCAAGTCCTGGCTAGAGTAGTCTGTGAGACTGAATTATCTAGCCACCTCGAAATTATTCTGATCAGTTTGTAGTTCAAAGCCGATCTTTATGTGGTATTTTTCAGCTTAGTGGTGTTATCATAGTCCTGGAGCAGTAGTAGTTGTGGGGCTCCATCCTCCTTATGGAGACTTCAAAGGTTGCTGTTAGGTGTGCTCATGATTCACTGTAGAAAACTGACAGAGACTCAAACCCAAAATCATGTACAGGAAGGTAGATGAAACCTTTTTCTAGAATTAGTTGGTACTCTATATGACCATTAATATCATGGCAAAGTTTAATATATATATTATATTATATATGATTCATAAGCTTAATATATAATCTTATAATTAATCTTATAAATCTTATACCTTAAGAAAAGCTGTTGAAGAATCAATATAAAATCAAAAGATTATAAGATTAATGGCAATAGAATAGGCCTTAAATATTTGTTTTTCTGCTGTTCCATATCAGGTGGCTCTTCTGACATGGGACAGAGATTTTGGATTTCACTTTAATAAACATGCTTGGGTATATAGAAGGAGAAAGACACACTCCAAGTCTAAAGCCAGCTTTAATTTTTGACTGAACTGGAACTACAAAAAAAAAGTTTGCATTATATATCTGTAGAGAATAGCAGAAAAAAAACATTTGGGAAGATGTATGAAACTTTATCCTATTGGAAGTATGATATACCAATAGGCCATTTTAATCTTTTTATTGAGACGTTTTCTGGATGATTTGTCCTTTTGCTTCAGATATCTCATTTGTCCAATGGTCTTAAGAATCCTTATCTGGATAACCTTATTCTCCTGAAAAAGACAGAAACAAAACCCTTTCCCAACACTTGCTTTTGGGGGATTCTCTTTTGGCAAGTTATATTTGATCAAATGAAAAGCATTTCTTAATTTTTGTAAAATTATGAGGACTTCAGCATATTTCCAATCAATGACTGATCTATTTCTGCACTACCTTGTGCTACAGGACCTGGCAGACCTGTATGAGATTGGATGTGAGTTATGTATATGAGACAAAGCCTATTCCTGATTATATCTTGTAAGTGAATAAATAATAAAGTCAATTCTGTATCATCTGGTATAAATTCAGCCATTTCAATATGCAAAACAACTCTTTCTGAATATTGTGAATCAATAACTACATTGAGAAGTTCTTTAAAATCCCTTAGCACCATGAGAATAGCATATAATTC
This sequence comes from Arvicola amphibius, assembly GCF_903992535.2. Classification (NCBI taxonomy): domain Eukaryota; kingdom Metazoa; phylum Chordata; class Mammalia; order Rodentia; family Cricetidae; genus Arvicola; species Arvicola amphibius. Next base: position 33,950,074 of record NC_052065.1, on the reverse strand, counting down.
TGACTTTTGGACAGAATCATAAAGGCTTTGATATACTTTACTTAAATTTTCTGATTTGTAACCTGCCTTTCCTGATTTGTTTGCATCAATATAGAATGTAGGGGCTCCAGTTATTGATGTGTCTCATACAATGCGAGGAAGAATCCAGCTAGTTCTCTTCATAAATTGAATTCTCTTGCTTATGGCATAGTTGTTGTCAATCTCTCCCCCAAAATTACTACAAACTCTTTGCCAGGATTCACATTCTTCCCATAATTTGTCAATTTTCAACATTATTAAAAGGCACTACAATTTCTGCTTGGTCTATTCCTGCTAATTGACAAAGTCTCAATTTTCCTTTTAGAATTAACTCAGATACCTTTTCCACATAAGTTTTAAATTTTGCACTTGGTTTATGTGGTAAAAAGATGCATTCTAAGATAATACCTTTCTTCTGTATTAAAATTTCTGTAGGGGAAATTCTGGAGGGTAATACATACAGAATGCAGTTAAGCTTCAGATGCATGTGATCCACACGTGCTTTCTGTAATTTCTCTTCAATCAAAATCAATTCTCTTTCAGCTTCAGTTGATAATTCCCTGAAACTATTTAAATCCTTATTACCATCTAAGGTTTTGTTTAAATTAATCAGCTCATCAGTACCTATCCCAATAATGTGCTGTAGATGGGAGATGTCGCCTAGCAATCTTTGGAAGTCATTAAGAGTTTGCGATTAATCTCCCATAAGTTGTACCTTTTGGGGTCTAATTTTTTGTAAACATATTTTATAACCTAAATAATCAATAGAATCACTTATTTGTATTTTTCAGGAACAATTTGTAATCCCCAATAAGGCAAAAAAACTTTCTTTACTTCTTCAAACATTTTTTAAAGCATTTAAAACATTTGAATCAGATAGCGAATGTCATTCATGTAATGGTAAACTATAGATTTAGGAAATTACTTATGTATCATTTCCAACGAATGTCTTACAAAATATTGGCACAAGATAGGGTTATTTAACATTCCCTGTGGGAGAATCTTTCACTAATATCTTTTAGCAGGCTGAGAATTATTATAAGTAGGCACTGTGAAGGCAATTTTTTCTCTGTCTTTTTCTTGTAAAGGTATAGTGAAAAAACAATCATTCAAATCAGTAACTATAAGATGTCACCCTTTAGGCAATAGGGAAGGCAAAGGAGTGCCAGACTGTTCAACCATTGGCTGAATCACCTTATTAACAGCTCTTAGATCTGTCAACATTCTCCATTTTCCAGATTTCTTTTTAACAATAAATACAAGAGAATTCCAAGGGCTGGTTGATTCTTCAATATACTGAGCAGCTAGTTGCTCCTGAACCTGCTGTTCTAAAGCCTGCAATTTCTCTTTTATTAAAGGCCATTGCACAACCTACATAGGTTTGTCTGTCAACTATTTTAAAGGTAGGGCTGTTGGTGCCTTTGAAATATCAGTAGCTGTTGAGCCCTGTTCTTGTACAAGCTGAATGGTAGATGACTGTTCTTTATATTTTGTAATATTTTTCCCAGGAACATATGTTAATTTATAGCTTGTTTCTAAGATTGGGGGAATGATAATCTGAGTATTCCATTGCTGTAACAAATCACGCATCCACAAATTCATTGCCATGTTTGCCACACATAGCTTAAATATTCTTGGTCCTTCATGTCCTATACATTCACCTCACTTTGCACTCTGCTTTACCTGCGATAATGTTCTAATCCCTAAAAACTGAACATTTACATCCTGATTAGGCCAATTTGGATGCCAAGACTCTGATGAAATTGTCGTTACATCCATACCTGTGTATACTAGACCTTCAATGACAATGTCATTTATTCGTATTTTTAATTTTGGTTTTTGTTCATTTATAGAAGTTTGTCAAAATACTTGTTTTATGGTTTTCCTGAAGTTTTTGTTCTCTCCTCTATAACTGTTCTTTTATCTAAAGCATTGAGTTTTCTTACAATAGGCATTGGGTTCTTTAATTGCTCTGGGAAGGAGTTTTCTCTACGATAGTGGGAAACAACTGAACCATATTTGGCACAGAGGCCTGTGAGAGGTCCCTCACAGAGTCACCCATTAGCAAATGATTACCTTGAATATTCCTCATTGACCTATATTTATTAGTCCACTGTCTGCTTTTACCATATCTTCTGCATAATCCAGAAGGGAACAGTATTCTGAATGGATTATTTTTAGAAAAAAACATTGCTTCTAGGAATGCCCTGTCTACAGTCCCTTTTAAGGTAACCTTGTTTGCCACAATCATAATATTTGACATTTTGATTTTTCCTCAAATCTCTGGAAATCACTTCTATCCATGCATTATCATGGTCATGAGATTCAATATTAATTGCATCTTGAATCCATTCTTCCAAAGGTGCTGACCTTGCCTTTACTATTCTAATTACTCTTTTGCATAGAGAATTTGTAGAAGGGAGCAGTGGGCTGGCCTGCTTTTCATCCTGCCTGGCTCCTGCACGGCTAGCTTTACACCCAAAATAACAACACACAAACTGCATTCATTTAAACACTGCCTGGCCCATTAGTTTCAGCCTCTTACTCACATCTTGACTAACCCATATCTACTAATGTATGTAACACCACAAGTGGTGTCTTACCAGGAAAGATTCAGCACGTCTGACCTGGTGGCTGGCTTCATGGCGACTGTCCCAGAGAGAAGAGGCATGGCAGTCTGACTAACTTCCCAGCATTCTGTTCTGTCTACACTGATGATTATCTTGAATATCACCATAGAATCTTCATCCAGCGATGGATGGAGATAGAGACAAAGTCCCTCATCAGAGCAATGGACTAAGCTCCCAAGGTCCACCTAATGCCGGCCTATCAAATGAGCCAGGCAGTTTTTTTTTATTAACCAATGAAATCAACTCAAATAGAAGACCCTCCCACATCAAGAACTGGCATTTTCAAAAGCAAGATATTCAATTATTATTTGTCTAGCTTCTGAATTTGGAATTATTCTTTCAACTGCTGATGTCGATTTTTGTAAGAAGTCCATGAAGGTTTCTTTTGGGCCTGTATGACTTTGGTAAATGATTCAATCTCATTTCCTATTTTTTCAATTCTTTTTTTAAAATTTATTTTTTCATTCAAAAATTTATACTTCCTCCTCTCCTCCCATTCCTCTTCCACTCCCCTACTCACCCTCCTCCCTCCCCCTCCCTCCTTAAGAGAGGGCAGGGTACCCTGCCCTGTGGGAAGTCCAAGGCCCTCCCCCCTCCATCCAGGCCTAGGAAGGTGTGCATCCAAATAGACTAGGGTCCCAAAAAGCCAGCACATGCAGTAGAAACAGGTCCCAGTGCTATTATCGATGGTCCTTGGCCAGAAGAGGAGAGGGTGCCTGAACTGGCCTTGCCCCACTATCACACTGATGATTATCTCGAATACCACCATAGAATCTTCATCTGGTGATGAATGGAGATAGAGACAAAGTCCCTCATCAGAGCAATGGACTGAGCTCTCAAGGTCCACTTGAAGAGCAGAAGGAGGGAGAAGATGAGCAAGGAAGTCAGGACTGTGAGGGGTTGGTTCACCCACTGAGACAGCGTGCCTGATCTAATGGGAGCTCACCAAATCTAGCTGGACTGGGACTGAATGAATGTGTGATCAAACAGGACTCTCTGAATGTGGCTGCCAATGGAGGCGGACTGAGAAGTCATCTATTTCTTCAATTCCATCCCAAGCATTCAAAGCTGCTGCATGGCCTAAAGCCAGGATGTGACCATTATATAGAGATTGCCTTTCTACAGTAGCATATTTTCCTTCTATAAGAATTTTATCTTGGGAGATTTTCCTACCTCTAGCTTTACTCCCTTGTTCAATAATCTTAGCCTCTTCTCTGAATCAGCTACTCAATTGCTATTGTGGACCAGGCTCTAAAACACCATTAACCAACTCCATCCAGTCATTAGGAATATTGCAAACTGACCATGAGTTTAACATTTGCTTCACAAAAGGTGAATGCATGCATATGAGACTATTGCTCCCTTGAAACTTCTTAAATCTAACATTGGCACAGGAGTCCAGTTATCTGTAATAGAGCCTCTTCCTTTTGGCAGTTCTTGTAAGATTACTAGATGTATTAAGGTTAGTTGTTTGAATACCTTAAGCTGCTCCTCTCTATTCTTATAATTCAATGCTGAAATTGGTTCTCCATTAAATTCTTCTGTCTGAATATCTCTGTGATCTGTTTCATTAAGTTTTTCTAAGGCCTGTATTTTAGCACTCAGATTAACCAACATTTTTAGTGATAACAAAATATGATAAAACTGATAATGTTTACAATTGATATTACACAAATCCCATCTAAGTTAGATAGTCTTTCATTTAATTGTACCATTTTCAAACATTGTCCAGCATATTATAATACAGAGACTCAAATTCCTCCAATGCAATGGTATTTCCCATTTTTTAATGTGGAAAAAACTCTCTCTTTTAACTAATTCCTCCCTTTAAGAATTCCCATTTTCTTACCAAATCTACTGATGATGTTGATGAAGACGTGAGGCTTATTGTTGCTGCATAGAAATGTAAAAGCCTGACTGGATTTCAAGGCAGCCACCTAGTTTGGCAGCAGCCTGAGAACGGGGTTCAGGGAGAGCCTGCAACCTACAGTGGAGATAGATAGATAGATAGATAGATAGATAGATAGATAGATAGATAGAGACAGCTGTCTGAAAAACACACAGGGGATTGTTTGGAAAAAGTATGTGTGGTGGATGCTGCCTGTCCACAGAAGCAGCCAGTCTAGGGCTGGTGAGTTCTGTGGCATTTGGAGCCCAGGTGCTTCTGAAATTTGGGTGGCAGCTAGAGGCCACAGCAGGAAAATCCTAAACTCGCTCAGAGGCTTGGGAGAAAAAAGAAAAGAAAGACTAACCAGGTGAGGTTGGAGCCCCACATGCAGCTCCTTCCTGTGCTGGTGGCTAAAAAGCCACAGGCAAATGTTTTTTTTTTTTTTTTGAATCTGCACTTGAAACATTAGGGGCCAAATGTTGCATGAATAATAAAAACCCAGAGACTGGTTCAGCCTGAAGATCAGAAAAGCAAAAGCGCCAAGCCACTAGAGAGCTCTTACCTCTATGAAATCTTCAGACTGAAAGAAAGTGAGTTCTTGTTTCATACTACCTTATATTCCTCTCTAGTGCTGGAATTAAAGGTATGCACCACCACAACCTGGCCTTTATGGCTAACTACTGTGGCTGCTGGGATTAAAGGTGTGTGCCAATACTGCCTGGCCTGTATGACTGACTAGTGTTAATATTTTGTGTTTTGATCTTCAGGCGAGTTTTGTTTATGAAAATACAAATGAAACATCACTACAGGGTATGGTGGCTCACACCTTTACTCTCAGCACTTGGGAGGTAGAAACAGATATATCTCTAAGAGTTTGAAGCCAGCCTCATCTACATAGTGAGTTCTAGAATCAAAGACCAAAACTAAGAGTGTGTATAAATGGCATTTTTATTGAACCCTTACTAGACATAGGTGCAGATATAAGTATATACTCTAGAATCTTGGCATCCAAAATGGCCTCTTCAAGAGGTAGATGCTCAGTTCCTGGGAATTGGAACCTTAACTTGGGTAAAACAAAGCATGAGATGGGTTGAATGCATAGGGACAGAAGGGCAAATAGGAAGACTAAGGACATATATAGCCAATATTGCAGTGAATTTGTGAGGTTGTGACCTATTGCAGTGATGGAATACTGAGATTAACATTCCTGCAGCCCCCAAAATTTATGTTTCTGAGGAAAATAGAAGATATTATAGACAATGAACACTAGCCATTCAGAACACAAAGCAATTGATAAACCTTCAGAGGTACCAATGGCCCTACCTTTAAAATGGCTAACCAAGAAACCAATATGGGTTAAGCAGTGGCCTCTAGATGAGGAAAAGTTGCAGGCTTTAGAACAGCTGGTACAAGAGCAACTAGATGCTTGACATATAGAAGAATCTACCAGCCCTTGGAATTCTCCTGTATTTGTTGTTAAAAAGAAATCTGGAAAATGGAGAATGGTGACAGATCTAAGGATTATCAACAAGGTTATTCAACCTATGGGCCCTCTACAATCGGGAATTCCTCTGCCTTTTCTGTTACCAAAGGGATGGCCTTTCATAGTTATTGATGTAAAGGATTGTTTCTTTACTATACCTTTACAAGAAAAGGATAGAGAAAAGTGCCTACTTACAATATTTATTATAATAATTCTCAGCCTACTATCAATGGACTATCCTCCCACAGGGAATGCCCAATAGCCCACACTGTTAGCCAGCCATTGGAAATAATTCGTAAGTAATTTCCTAAGTCTATAATTTACCATTACATGGATGATATTTTGTTATCTGATTCAAATATAGATACTTTAGAAATGATGTTTGAGGAAGTAAAGAAAGTCTTGTCTAAATTGCTCCTGAAAAGATTCAAAGAGGAGATTCTGTTAATTACCTAGGTCACAGAATAGGTTTACAGAAAATTAGAACTTAAAAGTCAAAAATTAGGAGAGACCAGTTGCGGACTCTTTTTTTTTTCTCATGGTTTATTTTTTTATATTTAAAAATTTCCATCTCCTTCCCTCCTCCTCCCCCCTTCCTCCCCTCCTCATCCCCCTTCCCCCCCCTCCTTCTCCCCCTTCCCTCCCCTCCCCTCCACCCATACCTACCCTCCCTCCCTCTCAAGGCCAAGGAGCCATCAGGGTTCCCCACTCTATGCTAAGACCAAGGTCCTCCCAACTCCCCCCAGGTCCAGGAAGGTGATCGACCAAGCTGAGAAGGCTCCCACAGAGCCCGTCCATGCAGAAGAATCAGAGCCCAGAGCCATTGTCCTTTGCTTCTCAGTCAGCCCCCGCTGTTGGCCACATTCAGAGAGACAGGTTTGGTCGCATGCTCCATCAGTCCCATTCCAACTGGAGTTGGTGATCTCCCATTAGTTCTGTCCCACCGTCTCCATGAGTGAACGCACCCCTCTCGTTCCTGACTTTCTCCCTCATGTTCTCGCTCCTTCTGCTCCTCATCAGGACCTTGGGAGATCAGTCCAGTGCTCCAATGTGGGGCTCAGTCACCTTCCCCATCTGTCGCCAGCTGGAGGTTCCCTCACGGTCCTGACTTTCTTTCTCATGTTCTCTCTCCTTCTGCTCCTCATCAGGACCTTGGGAGCTCAGTCCGGTGCTCCAATGTGGGGCTCTGTCATTTTCTTCATCTATCGTCAGGTGGAGGTTCTATGGTGATATGCAAGAAATTCATCAGTATGGCTATAGGAACTGGCCTTTTCAGGCTCCCTCTCCTCAGCTGCCCAAGGAACTAACTGGGGGCGTTTCCCTGGAAACCTGGGAACCCCTCTAGGGTCAAGTCTCTTGACAACCCTCAGGTAGCTCCTTAAATTAAGATATATGCTTCCCTGCTCCCATATCCACCCTTCCTATATCCCAAGCACTCCATTCCTCCGAGCTCCCCCCGCTCTCCCCTTCACACTTTTCTCTCCCCATCTTCCCTTGGCCCAGTCTTCCCCAACCCTCAAGTTCCCAATTTTGCCTGGCGATCGTGTCTACTTTCAATATCCAGGAGGATTACTATATCTTTTTTTGGGGAGTTCACCTTCTTATTATCTTCTCAAGGATCCCAAATTTATAGGCTCGATGTCCTTTAATTATGGCTAGAAACCGATTATGAGTGAGTACATCCCATGTTCATCTTTTTGGGTCTGGGTTACCTCACTCAGAATAGTGTTTTCTATTTCCATCCATTTGCATGCAAAATTCAAGATGTCATTGTTTTTTACCGCTGAGTAGTATTCTAGCATGTATATATTCCACAGTTTCTTCATCCATTCTTCCACTGAAGGGCATCTAGGTTGTTTCCAGGATCTGGCTATTACAAATAATGCTGCTATGAACATAGATGAGCATATGCTTTTGTTGTATGATTGGGCATCTCTTGGGTAGATTCCCAATAGTGGAATTGCTGGGTCCTGGGGTAGGTTGATCCCGAATTTCCTGAGAAACCGCCACACTGCTTTCCAAAGTGGTTGCACAAGTTTGCATTCCCACCAGCAATGGATGAGTGTGCCCCTTACCCCACAACCTCTCCAGCAAAGGCTATCATTGGTGTTTTGGATTTTAGCCAATCTGACAGGTGTAAGATGATATCTCAAAGTTGTTTTGATTTGCATTTCCCTGATAGCTAGGGAGGTTGAGCATGACCTTAAGTGTCTTTTGGCCATTCGAACTTCTGTTGAGAATTCTCTGTTCAGTTCAGCGCCCCATTTTTTAATTGGGTTAATTGGCATTTTACCGTCTAGTCTCTTGAGTTCCTTATATATTTTAGAGATCAGACCTTTGTCAGTTGCAGGGTTGGTGAAGATCTTTACCCAGTCAGTAGGCTGCCTTTGTGTCTTAGTGACAGTGTCCTCTGCTTTACAGAAGCTGCTCAGCTTCAGGAGTTCCCATTTATTCAATGTTGCCCTTAATGTCTGTGCAGCTGGGGTTATGTGTAGGAAACGGTTCCCTGTGCCCATTTGTTGTAGAGTACTTCCCACTTTCTCCTCTATCAAGCTCAATGTGTTCAGATTAATATTGAGGTCTTTAATCCATTTGGACTTGAGTTTTGTGCATGGTGATAGATATGGATCTACTTTCATTCTTCTACAGGTTGACATCCAGTTATGCCAGCACCATTTGTTGAAGATGCCCTCTTTCTTCCATTGTGTACTTTTGGCTCCTTTATCAAAAATCAGGTGTTCATAGGTTTGTGGTTTAAGATCCGGGTCTTCTATACGATTCCATTGGTCAACTTCTCTGTTTTTATGCCAATACCAAGCTGTTTTCAATACTGTAGCTTTGTAGTAGAGTTTGAAGTCAGGGATGGTAATGCCTCCAGAAGAACCTTTATTGTATAAGATTTTTTTGGCTATCCTGGGTTTCTTGTTTTTCCATATAAAGTTGATTATTGTCCTCTCAATCTCTGTGAAGAATTTTAATGGGACCTTGATTGGGATTGCATTGAATCTATAGATTGCTTTTGGTAGAATTGCCATTTTTACTATGTTGATCCTCCCAATCCACGAACAGGGGAGATCCTTCCATTTTCTGGTATCCTCTTCAATTTCTTTCTTCAAAGACTTAAAGTTCTTGTCAAATAAATCCTTCACTTCCTTGGTTAGAGATACTCCCAGATATCTTATGCTATTTGTGGCTATTGTGAAAGGTGATACTTCTCTGATTTCCCTCTCTGCTTCCTTATCCTTTGTGTATAGGAGGGCAACTGATTTTTTGGAGTTGATCTTGTAACCTGCCACGTTACTGAAGGAGTTTATCAGCTGTAGGAGTTCTTTGGTGGAGTTTTTGGGGTCGCTTATGTATACTATCATATCATCTGCAAATAATGAAAGTTTAACTTCTTCCTTTCCAAATTGAATCCCCTTGATTCCCTTATGTTGTCTTATTGCTATTGCTAGAACTTCAAGCACTATATTGAAGAGATAAGGAGAGAGTGGACAGCCTTGTCGTGTTCCTGAATTTAGTGGGATAGCCTTGAGTTTCTCTCCGTTTAATTTGATGTTAGCTGTCGGCTTGCTGTAAATAGCTTTTATTATATTTAGGAATGACCCTTGTATCCCTAATCTCTCCAAGACCTTTATCATAAAAGGGTGCTGAATTTTGTCAAATGCTTTTTCAGCATCTAATGAGATGACCATATGGTTTTTTTCCTTCAGTTTATTTATATGATGGATTACATTGATAGATTTTCGTATGTTGAACCAGCCCTGCATCTCTGGGATGAAGCCTACTTGATCGTAATGGATAATTTTTCTAATGTGTTCTTGGATTCGGTTTGCCAGTATTTTATTGAGAATTTTTGCGTCAATGTTCATGAGTGAGATTGGCCTGTAATTCTCTTTCTTGGTTGAGTCTTTGTGTGGTTTAGGTATCAGGGTAACTGTAGCTTCATAGAAGGAATTTGGCAGTGACTCTTGTGTTTCTATATTATGAAATACCTTAAGGAGTATTGGTATTAGGTCTTCTTGGAAGTTCTGGTAGAACTCCGCATTGAAACCATCTGGTCCTGGGCTCTTTTTGGTAGGGAGGTTTCTGATAACAGTTTCTAATTCTTCGCGACTAACAGGACGATTTAGAGCATTTACCTGGTCCTGGTTTAACTTTGGTATATGGTATTTATCTAAAAAACTGTCCATTTCTTTTACATTTTCCAATTTTGTGGCATACAGGCTTTTGTAGTAAGATCTAATGATTTTCTGAATTTCCTCTGTGTCTGTCGTTATGTCCCCCTTTTCATTTCTGATCTTATTAATATGCGTGTTCTCCCTCTGCCGTTTGATTAGTTTGGCTAAGGGTTTGTCAATGTTGTTGATTTTCTCCAAGAACCAGCCTTTTGTTTCATTGATTCTTTGGATTGTTTTCTGTGTTTCTATTTTGTTGATTTCTGCCCTCAGTTTGACAATTTCCAGTCTTCTACTTCTCCTAGGTGAGTCTGCTTCTTTTTTTTCCAGAGCTTTCAGGTGTGCTGTTAAGTCACCAATGAGCGCTTTCTCTGTTTTCTTTAAGTGGGCACTTAGTGCTATGAACTTTCCTCTTAGCACTGCTTTCATTGTGTCCCATAGGTTTGAGTATGTTGTGTCTTTGTTTTCATTAAATTCAAGAAAGACTTTAATTTCTTTCTTTATTTCTTCCTTGACCCAGGTGTGGGTCAGTAGTTGACTGTTCAGTTTCCATGAGTTTGTGGGCTTTCTGGGGGTAGCATTGTTGTTGAATTCTAATTTTAATCCATGGTGATCCGATAAGACACAGGTGGTTACTAATATTTTTTTGTAACTGTGGAAGTTTGCTTTGTTACCAAGTATATGGTCAATTTTCGAAAAGGTTCCATGAGCCGCAGAGAAGAAGGTATATTCTTTCCTATTTGGGTGGAATGTTCTATAGATGTCTGTTAAGTCCATTTGGTTCATTACCTCCATTAAGTCTTTGAATTCTCTGTTAGGTTTCTGTCTGATTGACCTGTCCATTGGTGAGAGAGGAGTGTTGAAGTCTCCAACTATTAGTGTGTGTGGTTTGATGGCTGCCTTGATTTCTAGAAGTGTTTCTTTTACATAAGTGGGAGCTTTTATATTAGGGGCATAGATATTCAGGATTGAGACTTCATTCTGATGGATTTTTCCTGTTATGAGTATAAAGTGTCCCTTTCCATCTCTTCTGATTGATTTTAGTTTGAAGTCAACTTTGTTGGAAATTAGTATGGCCACACCCGCTTGTTTCTTAGGGCCATTTGCTTGATAAACCTTTTCCCAACCCTTTACTCTGAGTAGGTGTCTGTCTTTGTGGTTGAGGTGTGTTTCTTGTAAACAGCAGAATGTTGGATTCTGTTTTCGTATCCAGTCTCTTAGCCTGTGCCTTTTTATAGGTGAATTGAGTCCATTGATATTAAGTGATATTAATGACCAGTGGTTGTTAACTTCAGTCATTTTTAGTAGTAGAGTTTGTGTGTTTCCCTTCTTCTAGTTGTGCTGGTGAAGGGTCGCTAGATGCCTGAGTTATTGTGGGCGTTGTTGGACTCCTTGGTTTGTGATTTTCCTTCTATTACTTTCTGCAAGGCTGGATTTGTGGCTGCGTATTGTTTAAATCTGTTTTTGTCCTGGAATATCTTGTTTTCTCCATCAATGGTGAATGCAAGCTTTGCTGGGTATAATAGTCTAGGCTTGCATCCATGTTCCCTTAGTGTCTGTAGCACATCTAACCAAGCTCTTCTGGCTTTCATGGTTTCCATTGAGAAATCAGGTGTAATTCTGATAGGTTTCCCTTTATATGTTACTTGACCTTTTTCCTTTGCAGCTCTTAATATCTGTTCTTTATTCTGTATGTTTTGTGTTTTGATTATTATATGGCGTGGGGATGCTTTCTTTTGATCCAGTCTATTTGGTGTTCTGTAGGCTTCTTGTACCTTCATAGGAACATCCTTCTTTAGGTTGGGGAAGTTTTCTTCTATAATTTTGTTGAATATGTTTTCTGGGCCTTTGAGTTGTAATTCTTCTCCTTCTTCTACCCCAATTATTCTTAGGTTTGGTCTTTTCATGGTGTCCCAGATTTCCTGGATGTTTTGTGTTAAGAATTTGTTAGATTTGTTTAGTTCTTTAATCTGTGAGTTTATTTCCTCTATAGTATTTTCAGAGTCCGAGATTCTTTCTTCCATCTCTTGTATTTGGTTGGAAATACTTGTCCCTGAAGTTTCTGTTCGTTTACTCAGACTTTCCATTTCCAGTTGTCCCTCAGATTGTGTTTTCTTCAATACCTCCATTTCATTTATCAGGTCTTGTACTGTTTCCCTTACCTGTTTGATTGCTTTTTCTTGTTTTTCTTGTTTTTCTTGGGTATCTTTGAGAGATTTATTTATTTCGTCTACCTTTTTGTTTGTCATCTCCATTTCTTTATGGCAGTTTTTTACCTCCTGTTTAAGGTCCTCTATTATTTTCATAAAGTACTGTTTAAGGTCGGTTTCTTCTATATCTTCTGGGGTAGGGTGTTCAATTCTTGTTGTTTCGGGATGTCTGGCTTGTTGTGATGTCATGTTGCCTTTCATGTTGTTGGAGGAGCTCCTGCATTGGCGCCTGCCCATCTCTTCCTTCAAAAGGAGCCCGGAGGCGTTTGGTGTCCTAGACCAATCTTTGCTGTGACTGAAACTGGTTGGATCTCCCCAGTGCCAGAGGAGGACCTATTCCTTGCGTCACAATCTGAAGAAGCCCGCACTCCCTTGCAGGAATCCTCAGACCTGCCTGGAGGCCAGAGTCTGACTCCTCTGGGTGGATGGCCTTAGAACAGGAGCAGGACACCAGTTCAGGTGGAATTGAACTGGTGGAATACCACACAGCGAACCTGGCAGCACAATCTGAAGGAGCCTGCACCCCTCCACAGGAGTCCTCAGACCTGCCTGGAGGCCAGAGTCTGACCCCTTTGGGTGGATGGCCTTAGAACAGGAGCAGGACACCTGAGAACACTAGGGAAAGCTTGGGAGACACTGGGACGGGAGAAACCGACACAAGCCTATAGAGGGAAGTGGGGGTAGGGGGTCTGTGCTCTCTTCCAGGGCAGGTTGCCCCAGGGTCTGCATTCACTCACCAGTTCAGATGGAATGTCAGGGCACAGGATCAGGGATTCCAGGCAGCCCAGGGTCGCAGCCCAGACAAAAGGGCCAAGGTGGGGGCAGGGCAGGATGGAATACCACACAGCAAACCTGGCAGCACAATCTGAAGGAGCCCGCACCCCTCCGCAGGAATCCTCAGACCTGCCTGGAGGCCAGAGTCTGACCCCTTTGGGTGGATGGCCTTAGAACAGGAGCAGGACACCAGTTCAGATGGAATGTCAGGGCACAGGATCAGGGATTCCAGGCAGCCCAGGGTCGCAGCCCAGACAAAAGGGCCAAGGTGGGGGCAGGGCGGGATGGAATACCACACAGCGAACCTGGCAGCACAATCTGAAGGAGCCCGCACCCCTCCGCAGGAATCCTCAGACCTGCCTGGAGGCCAGAGTCTGACCCCTGGCAGCACAATCTGAAGGAGCCTGCACCCCTCCGCAGGAATCCTCAGACCTGCCTGGAGGCCAGAGTCTGACCCCTTTGGGTGGATGGCCTTAGAACAGGAGCAGGACACCTGATAACACTAGGGAAAGCTTGGGAGACACTGGGATGGGAGAAACCGACACAAGCCTGTAGAGGGAAGTGGGGGTAGGGGGTCTGTGCTCTCTTCCAGGGCAGGTTGCCCCAGGGTCCGCATTCACTCACCAGTTCAGATGGAATGTCAGGGCACAGGATCAGGGATCTTTTTTGGTTTTTCGAGACAGGGTTTCCCTGTAGTTTCTAGAGCCTGTCCTGGAACTAGCTCTTGTAGACCAGGCTGGCCTCGAACTCAGAGATCCGCCTGCTTCTGCCTCCCAAGTGCTGGGATTAAAGGTGTGCGGCACCACCGCCTGGCTGCGGACTCTTAATGGCTTTCAAAGATTATTAGGAGACATTTACAGTCTACGACCGGCTGTTGGGATAACACCTGATCTAATAATTCATTTAAACAAAACCTTAGATGGTGATAAAAACTTGAATAGTCTCAGAGAATTAACATCTGAAGCGGAAAAGGAGTTGATGATTGTTGAGGAAAAATTTCAGTAAGCACATGTGGATAGGGTGAATCCAAATCTTAATTGTATTCTAGTCATTTTGCCTTCCAGAATTTCTCCTACAGGAATTTTAATGCAGTGGGACAATATTATCTTAGAATGTATCTTTTTACCACATAAAACAAGTAAAAAATTAAAAATTTATGTGGAAAAAGTCTCTGAATTAATTATAAAAGGTAAATTGAGACTTCATCAATTAGCAGAGATCATAGTGCTTTTTACTACTGAAAAAATAAAAAAGTTATGGGAAGACAATGAACCCTGGCAAAGGGCTTGTGCTAATTTCTTTGGGAGAATTTAATAGCAATTATCCCAAAAGTGATAGACTTAACCTTATAAAGAGAACTTCTTGAATTCTTCCCCAATTGTATGTGATGCACCAATAACTGGAGCATGTACATTTTCTACTGATGCAAATAAATCAGGGATGGCAGGTTACAAATCAAAAGAATTAAGGAAGGTAGAACAAATCCCTTATAATTCTATCCAGAAGGCAGAATTATATGCTATTCTTATGATACTAAGTGATTTTAAAGAACCTCTCAAGATAGTTCACAATATGCAGAAAGAGTTATCTTGCATATTGAAACTGCTGAATTTATACCAGATTGTATGAAATTGACTTCATTATTCATCCAGGTGCAAGACATTATCAGGAATAGGCTTTGTCCTATATACATAACACACATCCAATCCCATACGGGTCTGCCAGGTCCTCTAGCACAAGGTAATGGAGAAATTGATCAATTATCGATTGAATGTGTTACTGGCCTCTGAATTTCATAAAAAACTTCATGTCAATAGCAAAGTTTAAAGAAAGAGCTTTCTATTACATGGCAACAAGCTAAGGAGATTATAAAGAGGTGTCCTACTTGTTCTTTCTGTAATCAAACACCGTTGCCTGCAGGGAGTAACCCAAAGGGTACTCGAATGAAATCTGGCAGATGAATGTGTTCCACTTTATGGAATTTGGTAAATTAAAATGTGTACACCACACCATAGACACATATTCAGGTTTTCAATGGGCGACTGTCTTGAGCTCAGAAAAGACTGATTCAGTAATCGTATACTTATTGGAAGTTATGGCCATCATGGATATACCTGCACAAATAAAGACAGACAATGGTCCAGCATATGTATCTAAGAAAATGAAATGGTTTTTGCTTATTATAATATAAAGCACATTACAGGTATACCAAGTAATCCTACAGGTCAGGCAGTTATAGAAAGGTCAAATCGTACTATAAAGGATATGCTGAATAAACAGAAAGGGATGGAAAATACCCCCAGAAATAAATTGCATAATGCATTATTAACATTGAATTTTCTTAACGCTAATGAGAAAGGAACAACAGCAGCAGAGAGGCATTGGATAAAACTTCTGAATTGAATCAAGCAGTATATTTCAAAGATGTGTTGATCTCACAATGGAAACCAGGAGATATACTATGTTGGGGAAGGGGTTTCACTCTTGTTTCCACAGGAGAAGAAAAATTATGGATACCATCAAAATTAATAAAGATTCACTTTGAAAAGGAGAAACCTTTTGAAACAGAGAAATAACAGTTCATGCACAATGGTGACAACTATACAGGTAGTAAGGAAAGCCTTATAGTGTTGGGGCAGGGTTCTACTCTTATTTTTGCAGGAAAATACCCATCATCAAAAATTTAAGAAACCCTGGATGTTTGAATGTTGATAGAGGGAAAAATAACTATCCACTAAGGATTGTCTGAAAAATGGAATATGGATTGTGTATACAGGTACTGGTTAGACTTACATTTACACACACACACACATACACACACACACATATTCAGCTGGTTTTGGAGTTGGACAATGGCTCTGTACTTCTCTAAATCCAAGCATGTTGTTTAAAGAACATTCAGAGTTTCTGTCTCATATTGGGAGCCATCTGGTATGGGACAAAAGGAAGACTTTAGGAAAAATTTTACTATTTTGTCTATATCATATTCTTTATTGAATGCATGTTTATATGAATGATGCTTAAGTTTCCCATGATGAACAATAGATTTTCCTACAGATCCTTTTCCTGCAGTAATCTTTGAAGTTTCCAGGAAGAATAGGGGGCCCCACAGCAACAACTCCACCTAGTTGAGATGACATTGTGATGTAGACAGCTCTACTATAAGACCACTTTTTTGGGTACCAGATGCTGAAATAGTGCACCTTCTCATGACATTATGGCCAGAACTCCAAATAAGAACTTTGAAAAAATACAAACAAAAACCAAAAAAACAAAAACCCCATCAACTGCTTGGAAATTGTTTGTAACTATACTAGACAATAATTTTGAAACTTAACCATCACTTTACCTTTGCAGGATCCCATTAAGAGAACATTGCCCCCATGACAGCAGGAAGCAATTCTAGAGGATGATGCCCCTACCCCAAAAAGGTTTGTCCTTAGGGTTGGGAACACTGTTTAGGGGTTGTTGATTATTACTTGTACTAGATAGAGGGTTGGGGTAAAAACTATGTTTGTTCAAAAAAAAGGGATAACAGTAGTTAGTAATAAAGTGAATACTTGTGAGCTATTATTATTCATGGCTAATTTACATTGGTATAGTTTTTTATATTGATACAAATTCAAATTATATTTATTTTTGTTTACATTATTTGTATACCTATGCAAAGTTATTGTCAGATTGTATATATGCATGTTTTTACCTCTGTTTAGGACATTTTGTATATTGATACAACTTTTAGGATATATTTTCATAATGCATTGTATATTTCTCTTACCTCTGATCAAGATACTTATACATTGTTTAAATTTTGAAGTCATTGTCCTTATTTGTTACACATTTGTTAATAGATTATTTAATATTCTGACATGAAGTTTTAGTCTTTAAGTTATACAGGTATTAATTATTATAGGTCAATAGTTGTTCATGCTTGCTGTACGTACAGTCAGATCAATTAGGTTCTTTAGATACATAGAGATTGTATTCTGTCTAGATAGGTAACCTTCAACCACTTCAAGGATCTGTGGAACATGGCATTTAAATAACTTAGGGTTCTGTTGACATGAGACATAACTGCTTCTGACAGCACCAATCTATTCCCAAGAGAAAGTTGAGCACCAAAGACACTCCACTTGGAGTTTTTTTCTTGGCAAAACTGGCCTTTGGGCCAGGAATTGAAAATTGGGCCAGGAATTGAAAATGCCTCAACCACTGACAAGTTACATGGTATCAGGAAATGGATAAGCAGGAGTGTCAAATCTTGCCAAGATAGGATAAGATGGTTTTGAAAAATTTCCTGCCTCTGAAAATGGTCTGTCAATTACACTAGGCCATAACCAAAGTTGGCTGCTTCAACGTTGCAAATGAGACTTTGGGTGATTGCTCAATTAGCTAATTGTCTCTGTCATATATTGCTTGCCTTGGAAGCTACTTGATTGTACTTCCTGCCTGCTCAAGTAATATTATCTCCCTTCTCAGGCCTTCAATGGGGTTGAAGATTAGATAGTTGTAGTTACTGTATTCTTATGATCTAGCCAAGCCATTTTCCATATAAGACTTAGACTCTATAGGATATAATTTATTAAAACATTTAGCATATGTTCCTTGCTTAATATTGTTTATGCTGGTTGTAATTCTAATTATACTTGATATCTGTTCCTAGTATAATAGTTTTGTATTGAGTTTGGAACTCTCTTATTTAAACAAAAGTGGGAGGTGCTGTGGGAGCACATTCTGCTCCTTCAGCCAATAGCCTTTAAGATACCAGTCCATCTGGGCATGGTCTCTTATATTGTAAAAGCAGCAGTAAATGTGCACCCACTCTCTTGCTTTCAGCTCCTGCTTCCAGCTGCTTGACTGTTACTGTTCGCACAAAGGATTGTTGTCTAGGACAGTGATCTGTAAATTTTCCCCTTAAATAAATTTCCCTTTTATTGTTCTTAATTCTGAACTGGTGAGGGATTGTTTTGTGATTTACGACATCACTGAGTCATCTCCACTGGCCCTGTTTAATGTATTTATAGCTGTGACAAGGTATATACACATTTAGGATTGTTTATGTTCTTTTGATGAGTCTGTCTTTGTAGGCTATTTGTACAGTGATTCCAGTCTTTTTTTTTTGGTATATTACTTTCTATTCTTTTATTCTTTTTTAAAAGTTAGGGTTTTACTGTACATCTCAGGCTGGCTTTCCAAGCTGGTATCTTGCTTTAGCTTCCTGAATGATGGGATTACACTGGTATGTCACTATACCCAACCTCTATTCTAGTTTTTAAACTATTTGTGTCTTTATATTTTAAGATTATTGGAATCATAGAGTCGTGTTATTTGATTCCCAAGCTCTGATCAGGTATTTGGGTTCTCCAAGAACTCCCTCTCAAGCTACTTTCTTTCTTGGAGGAGGCTTTGTTAACTAGGGCATCATTCCTCACAATGAGCTAGTACTCCCTTCTTCCCTCTCCCATCTGGTTGAACACTCAAGGATTTATTTATTTATACTTTCCAAAAACACTGCTTCAAACAGCATGGGTATACAAACTTATGCCAACCCAACAAGCAGTGTCAGACTGATTATAAGCAGGTTTGTGGATGATTACCCAAGGACAGTTGAGAAGTACTTAGGGCTACACTGGAAAAAGTTGGGAGGGCAAAAATGAGAAAACCATTTCTACAGGAGATTTTACTGACAGAAAAAGATCATGTGTTTTCTACTTCAAGGAAGTATTTCAGATAAGAGAAAAAGTAAGGCCTGATATGTGACCCAGTGGTAGAGAGCACTTTCCTATCACGAACAAGGTTCTAGCACTGCACAACAAAGTGAAAGTACAGGACCAACTTCAGGGTATTTCAGTCCAAATAGGTCTGCTAGAAACGAGAACCTCTCTGAAAGGCTGGGGAGCACTTACTCTATGCTCAATTTATTAGTTTCCTACTTCTGACATAAAAAATTGTCACAAATTCAGTGCCTATTTTTATTCTTCAGAAGTCTAAAATGAGTGTCGGGGAAGGCTGAGTTCCTTCTGGAAACTTCAGGGGAGAATGTTACCTGGCTATATATTCTTTCTGGAACATGGCTCTTCCATTTTTACATATCCTGATAGGATATCCTTCTACCTTCCTACTTTGTATAAAATACCCTTGTGAGGTTATTGGATGAACCTGCTTAATATAATCTTCCCTATTTCAAGGCTTTTAACTTTAATTACATTTGTAAGGCCCCTTTAATCATGCGAGTAACATACTAGGTTCTGGGGATTAGGGTGTGGCTGTATTTGGAGAACCATGGCTTAATTTCTATAGCCAGTTAAATGACTGAACTAGTTAGGTAAAGGAAGACCTCCAGGTCCTAGATCTGATATGGGGCTTACCTTGCCAAGATTTGTGTGAACTATCCTGTTCTTTGAATATAAGCTTCTTGTTTTTGTGTAAAATGTCTAATTTTTTAAAGATCTATTTTATGTATAATAAGTATTCTATCTGCATGTATGTATCTGCATTATGTGCATGCCTGGTACCCATAGAGGCCAAGAGCCCCTGGGATTGGAGCCCTGGACGGTTGTGAGCTACCATGTAGGCACTGGGATCTGAACCTGGGTTTCCTGCAATAGCAACAAGTGCTCTTAACCACTGAACCATCTCTCCATCCCTTAAGATGATTAATTTTGATTTATCTGTTCTATCCAAGATGGCAAGGATCAAGAGACATCAAATCCAAGACTACCCCTTTGTTGCCCCTCAACAAAGGTTGTTTTCTTCCCCCAAGTAGAAAATTAGTAGGAATGCTTGAAGGTACCCTGCATACAGGAATTAAGCATGACTGTACTGGCTTCCATCTTAATGCTGCTGTATGACCTTTAACAAGTCTTAACTATTTGTTTATTTCACATGTGCCAAATGGACCCAACAGTCTCATCTTCCTGTAGTTGTGTATAGGCCTGACATAGCATGTTTTATTATTTGAAGCCTTAACTAGTTAGTCCCAAGTATGTTTTCTGGTTTGTCCTTGGTTGTTCTGTAAGGGACCCAAGTAACTGTCTTGAAAGTCACCTTTATTTACTCTATTCTTTGTCCAAATAGTTTTGTCCATTTGGGGGATCTTGAGGGCAAGACACTGGGTCAAATTCTCTGAGGTGAAGGCAGGCCTGTTGCTATTCAGTTAGCAAGTGTGACTGAAAAGGCTGAGTGGCTACACTAACAGCAGCCTTGAGAGCATTCTCATTGTTTTTAACCCCTCTAGAGCCTGTTTGCAGACACAAGAGAAATGGGGAAGAATTCAACCAGAGTTTCTGTTTTCCAAAGTAGAAGAGGAAAAGCTCAGGCAAAAACAAAACAAAACAAAACAAAAAATCCAACAAAACCAAAAACCAAACAAAAACCACAAGGAACACAGGGCACAGGTCAGGCAGGCTTATCAAAGTAAGAAGAAGCATTTAAAGCCCACACCCCCATGAAGCAGTAGAATGATCTAGAATGGGTACTATCCAGCTGTGCTCATTCATTCATTCATTCATTGTTTTAGGGCTGAAGGCATTGCTTCTGTGTAATTTAAAGTTTTAAAGAGTTTAAGGTGATGCTGGGTGGTGATGGCATACACCTTTAATCCCAGCACTCGGGTGGCAGAGGCAGACAGATCTCTGTGAGTTCGAGGCCAGCCTGGTCTATAGAGCAAGTTCCAGGCTCCAAAGCTACAGAGAAAAGGTCTCAAAAAACCAAAAAAAAGTTTAAGTGAGAAATGACTTAAGTAACCCATGATTTTCATATGTGCTTCAAGAAAGTAACTCCATTACAGCTCAACACTTCAGTAAAAGGCGATTCTGAAGATGTTCTCTCTGTTTCAGCTTTTGGATGTCAGCTTGAGCTGCTCAAGGTTCATCTTTCCAGATTATTTCTAAGCTACTTGCCACTTACTTAACCTAACTGAAACTGAAGGGAACTGAAGGAAAAGTGAAGGGAAGGAGCCTGGTGGTCAGGCCTTGCAAAACACTCACACCCCAATCCACCTCAACAAGATGATAAATGTGCTTATTCAGAAGCATAGGTGGAGGAATTTACCAGTAACTAGACACATGAGTTGTGTAATTACCTGCCCATTTTATTGCAAAGACAAAGTCTTTAGATCATATAATCTCTTCCATTCTGTGATGTAAAACCACTTGAACTCCCAGAAGCCTCCTTTAACAGTGCAAAAATGAGTGTTAAAAAGTTGGCTGCATAGGCCACTCCCAAGGTGGGATTTATTAACTAAACCTTCTTTTAAAACCATTATCACACAATTTCTGATTTTCACAAAACAATCCAACTGAGAAAATCAAGTGTTTATATAATACAGTTTTGAAATAATACATCAAAGTTAATGGGTGCTAAATATGCTTTTGCTGCTGTGTACTTTTCTTCAGTTCTGAAAGCCAGTAAAGGGGCTTGGCAGCTCAGTGTGAGTGTTTATTTAGCATGCTCAGAGTCTTGGTTTCCAGTCTCAGCACAGTAAAACAGAAATAAACAAAACAAAAATATAAAACCCAAATAAACAAACATATTGAGGATTTTGATCTTGCAGGTAAAAAACCTGGAACTGTGCATTATTATCTGGCTTGCTCTCTACATTTAAACATTTCTTTTACACAAATGTTCACCTCCCACTGGAAATGTATACATTCTTATAAACCCAACAACCTTTTTTGGCTGTAACAGGATATACTTAATAGTTTAAAATCTTCAGAATGAATTACTAGAACAGTCATCTACTAACAAGCACATGAGGTAGGTAGAGGCAGAAACAATCATTTTCATCTCTTTCACTACTGATTTACTTAATGATCCTTGACAACTTGAAAATATTGACCCTCTCAAAGTCCTGCTCAATGAGACTATATAACCTTGATTCCATGACAGACTCCCAGAATTCTGCATAAAATGAGTACTATAAACAATTGTCTTGTGTATCCTGTCATGTTATGTCACTGACCATTTTAAATGTTGATCCTAAGGTTTTTATCTTACTAGCCTGATGAAATCATGGTTTCTGGGCAAAGTACAAAGGGTTCTCTTGGACTTTGATATTGACCTCAATTGTGAATATGTGCTTTTTTTTCTTTTTTTTTCTTTGAGACAGGGTCTTGTATCCCAGGCTGTCCTAGAAGTTATCTTCAAGCCTCAGCCTTAAATGCTGGGAGTCTAGGCGTGCATTGCCATGACCAGATGATTTGTGCTTCTAAACATTCAATTCCTCATCCTTGAACCTCCCTTCTAACATAAGTAAATTCAAAGATTTTTAAAAATCAGCATGCCAAAACAGAAAATTACCACACTAACAGTAGTTTATAGTTTTCATAATTTAATGAAAAAGTATTGATAAAAAGGTGACATTTGAAAAAAGATTGAGTTTATCTTCAAAACTTGAATTATATAAGACAAGACAAAAAACATTAACAAAGGTTAAGAGGTAATACTTCATAGAACAAAATGTTGCAGATGTATTTTGGGGTATTTGGAATGTATACAAACTGAAGGCTCATTTGTTACCCAGGAAAATTCTGTAAAAAATATTACCATTTTATCTCCCTGACTTGAATGATATTTCAGGCAATACTCTCCCAATGGCATTACATATGGAATTTGGCTAAAGCACTGTTTTCATGTTTGTTCCCCTCCCACTCAGAATTCAAAGGCATGAAAGTACACAGGCCAATTGACTGACCTTTAATATAAGAAATTTACCACTCACCTCCATTATACTCTCATTACCATGAAAGTGTTAAATTTATATGTACCTAGGAGTATTCAAATAAGCAGAGGCCGAGGGTATTAAGAGGAAATTCTCTTCCTCATTTTTCAACTAAAACAAAATACAGAACACCTACTACATATGCTATAGTATGTTCACACATGTTCATAGGCACACAAACATTTTGAAGATGCAGCCAAAGGAAAGGCAAAATACAGGTTTAGAGACAGAGAGAGGAGAGAGGGGGGAGGGGGAGAGGGAGAGGGAGAGGGGGAGGGAGACGAGAGAGAGGAGTAGACGAGGGGGAGAGAGGGAGAGAGGGGAGAGGGAGGAGCTGATAGAGGGGGATGGGAGAGCGGCCAGGGAGTGGAGGAGAGCGAAGAGAGAGCAGCTGAGAGGGACGGGAGGGGATGCGAGGAAGAAGAGAGATGAGAGGGAATGAGAGAGAGACGAGATTGGATGAGAGGATGACGAGCGAGAGGAGAGAGAGGAGCGAGAGAGGATTGAGGGAGAGAAGAGCGAAGTAGGAGAGAGAGGAGTAGAGAGAGAGAGAGAGAGAGAGAGAGAGAGAGAGAGAGAGAGAGAGAGAGAGAGAGAGAGAGAGAGAGAGAACAAAACCCCAAAGATGCCTTTAACAAAGTTCTAAGAACAAAAGCAGGAGGGGGCAAACTATTCCACTGCATTGGCTACTGCCCCCCTCACTGGCACCTACTGCTGCTATCACCAGCATGAAACTTTCACCAGCATGAAACTTCAGAAATTGAAAATGGCCTCTTGTTTGAAAACTTTCTCTATATGTTCCCAAACTAGAAGAAAGAGAATATTATTTTAAGGCTAAGAAGAAAAGGGAGCTGAGAATTACAGTCTGCCTCACATTTTTATAAACTGCTACTTTCCCCTTCATCTTAAATGGGAAGCAGACCTATTTCATTCTCTGATTCAAAATTCTCTTCTTCTAGAAATGAATCAAGGCTGATTATTTGGTAATGTGGTATAATCAAGTTCTGAAAAATGGCTCTAACTTTTACACTTGGGAAATTGCCTTGGATTCAAAATTCATACAAAGCTAAATTATATCCATGTGTTAAACACATGTTTTCAAATTTGACAATAAAAATCTGTTTCAAAATTAAAGCAGGTAATACTTAACCCTCTGTGCATTACACTATATTTTAATTATACCTCAATAAAAATTTTATAAACATTAAAGCAGGTATACAAAAACTGTCAGCCCAACTTTAGTTAAACTTATTTGAAAACAACACAAAAAACCCTGACCTGGTACAAATATCCCAGAAAAGGTCACACTTCAGGAAAGGCTCTGAAGTCTTTGCAAATGCCTTGAGAAGCAGAGCATTTCCTTGGAAGTAGTACTTTTGTAAACACTATCCACAAGTTAGCTTGTTAGCTGGATAAGAGAGTTATGAGTGTGTTCCCAACAAACAGGTCTAGGAACAGGCACTGGACACTTAGGAGAATTGACTTTATACGATATGATACTGTGAAAAAAACCCAACCTTGCATGAAGCAAGGAAGACAATAGTGACAGTATCTGAGAATGCTGCTCTCCTGGTCTCTCCCTTAAAGAGGTTTATAGATACCAGTGGAATTAGAAACTTTCTACAGACATGAGCTCTAAGAGTCACATGTTATAGTTTCAAAAGATAAGTAGTTTTAGTGTCTGTCATGTTCTCTTGCAAATCCATTGACAATGCAAGGATTCTTAATACGTAGATTAATCAGTATGTTAAGATAACTGAAAAACAGCCCTGAAGTACTCACTGAGCAAATACTCTGGGCCCAACTGTTCCCAGCAGCCTCCAACAAAACAACCCCAGTCAATCTGCAACTCTTGTAATGTGCTTATAAAAACTAGACCTGAAACCTTTTCAAATACATCACACCATCATTTTCCCTGCAATTCCTCCTAATATACACTAGAATCCTTTTGGTGTTTAGATTTCCCCTAGTATGTGGGGCAAAGGCAAAGGCTACTTAGGTGTTTCTGATCACCTTTGCATTGAGCTGTGGGAATGAGGATGTGTCTCACTTTTCCCATGGCATTCCCGAACAGAATCATGAGAAGGGTTTTCTCGGTCAGAGCTTTCTTTCTTTACCCTTGCTGTTTCTTTATTCCCCTCCCCTTCTGCTTCTGAATCGCTGGGCTCTAAATCAGGGCAATACCCATCAGTTTCCTGATATGGAGCTCTTCCTGCTGACCGCCTGAGAATCTGTCTACCCCACAACTGCTCCTTAGAACTCACATTCTTAGTTGGTTTAACACAGTACTGGAGGTCCTCAGTGGGCCTCACCCATGTATTGGTGGCCTCCTTAAAGGATCTGCTAAAGTGTTCTATGCCAGATTTTCTAATATTGCCCTGACTGGGCAAGTGGGAGCTGAGCATTGACTCCTGGTCACAGAACATCTCATCTAAATTATCTTTCTGGGTGATGTTCCCAGACCAGTTGCCCTCTAGGCCATTGGAACTGGCAAGCCTGGAGTTAGGCTGACTCTTCCCATTACCAATAGAAGCCTGTCCATGGAGGGCAGCCTGAAGGGCCAGAGGCTTCCCTAATGATTGCCCATGATAGAACTCAGCAGATGGAGCTCTCCGAGCAGGACTGGAACTCTTGGCTTCACTTCGAGAATGACCGCGGCTAGCCAGAAAACAGTTACTCTTGATTTCTAGTGGATGTCTTGGATATATTTTCACATTCATGTCCAGTGGCTCCTCAGGCATTTGTGGGCTCCTTTTATTGTGACCAGGTGAGCTGCTGCCAGGTGAGGAGGGTTGGTGCTCTGTTTCTGTGGAGCTGTCTCTGCAGTCTTCTGAGGCTGATTTAGGCATTTTCAACTTTAAGGTGATACGTGGTGGTGGGTAAAACAATGAGTTCTCTAGTGCATTTGCCAAAGAAAGTCCTGAAATCAAAAAGGAAGATTTGCTTAACAACTGATTTAATTATTAAGCATATGTGTATCACAAAGAGAAACCTATTGTTCCAAATGTCTAATGAGCACCTGTCTTTGATGAGCATGTATACCATGGTGAGCAGGTAAAGTGAACTGCAGTAGAGGATGAACCCAGAGTCTCACACTATCCATGGCTCCCAAACTTTACACCTTTGCTTTCCTAACCTATAAAACAATAGCAACAACTAGTGTGCTCTGTTTTATGTCTCTATCTCCATGTCTTTCATTTCTTGTGTGTTTATGATTGGGCATATGGGTAATGAGTAGGACTGAAGATGTGCCTCAAACACAAGACATTTCAGATTTTATCCCTCATTCTCTTCAGGCATTCCCAAACAAACCAAATAGAAAGCCACACAGGTATTTTATTTAATCTGGCATTAGAAGCAGTGGCTGGTTCCTGAATATTTTATGTCCTTACTTTATAATATCCTGATTATAAATTACCATTGTGGGGTGTAGAATAATTTAAAAAATACTATTGGACCCATATATGGGCACATGTGCAATAGCATGCATGTGAAGGTAGATGACAACATTATGGAGTCAGTTCTCTCCATCTTTACATGGGTTCTAAGGCTCAAATTCAGGCCACCAGGCTTTTGAAGCAAATGCTGCTGAACCATCTTGCTGGCCCTGGGAGAGGTATAGGATGCCTATGCAAGGATGCATTAATTACCTGGATATGTTACCATAAAATTGGTCTTTGCCCATTATCTTCTTATAATATATAGCTTCATAAAAATGAGATAATATAAAGGATAGATTGGAAGTATCCTAAAGGATAGCATGCATTCCCCAAGGGACCATTTTGAACAACTACAGCCTCCATCTCTGCTAGGGCTTGCTACATATTGATCCTGTAAGCTATATTCTTATAATCAGAAGCCACTTGGCTGAGTTCAATCTTGTTATCACACAGGGGCTCCTCCCTGTTTTCCTTTACTTCTTATTGCTTTGACAGTCACGTTACAGGGTAACCTTGTGGCTGAGTATCCCTGCTACTTCCTGCTATACCAGTATGCTATAATGCAGTCACAAATACCCCAGGGGCTTTTGATGTCTACCTAACATCTTGTTTCTATGTTTTTATCTTATTTGATGGTTGGCTTTTAACAGGTGCTGATTTTATACATTTTGCCTAAGTTACCCTTGGTGACCAGGTTCTCCCACCTATTCGATATTAAAAGACACATAGGGAAGTGTCCTGTATATGATTCTAGCCAAGCATCTACTTTAGGTACTGTAACATCATGTATCTTTCTCATGAAGTGAGTAATACAGGGATTTCTCTGTTGACTGCTCTATCTTCTAGTTTAGTTCTTAGTTCCTAGTATAGTGGTATTCAACCTTCCTATTCTGTGATCCTTTAATCCAGTTCCTCATGTTTAATGGTTCCCCAACCATCAAATTATTTCGTTGCTACTTCATAACTGTAATTTTGCAACTATTGAGTCGTAATGTAAATACCTGTATTTTCCAATGGTCTTTCGTGACCCCTGTGAAAAGGTTATCTGACCCCCAAGGGGTTGCAATCCACAGATTGAGAACCACTACCCTAGTAGGTTCTCAATAAATATTAGTGAATAAATGAAAAGATTAGAACTATATCTCTTTTAACTTCTAGCTAAAGATCTGTTTTAACAGATTACTTTTAAGATGAGTAACCCTGGAATTAAATGGTTTCTGGAAACTAGAATTTGATGTTGGCTTCTTGATTTTAAGTGAATTTGTTAACTACAAAACATGTTCATGGCTGTAATTAATAGATTTTCTGGCTTAGATTTACAACTCCTCTAATCCTATTCTGAAATTTCTTTTCCTTCCTTTCAATTTTTTCCGGGAAGGGGATTTCTACCCAGGAATTAGTTTCTCATTGGAAATTGACAGTGAAATAGGTCACATAATTATCAGGATTAGACTGAAGCTGATGGGGAACTTCAGCCAATCACATTCTGTTTAGGGTGTGTCCCCCTGGGGCCACAGAAAACAAATAAAAACATCCAGGTTTTTTTTCTTCTCTCTCTTTGCTCCCTGCACTCCTTTTGTTCACGGGATCTTTGGTCATGTAAGTTTTCACTTTTTCCCCAATTATTAAAAACTAAATCTTTTGTATTGAGCTGGTCTGGTTAATTATCGATCGACCACGCCCCTTCATGAAGCATATGAAACAATTTTTAAGTGGCACAATAGATACAAAACTAAATTGTAAAAATGGATATAATCAGTCTCTATATTTGCTAGGACAATTTTAACACACAGGTTGTTACCTTCTGTAGCTTCTTGGTTGAGAAGCTGGACTTGCAAACCGAAGATCTGTTCTTGCACTTTGGTGTGTGACAGTTTCAGCTTCTCTCGCCTGCTTATCATGTAGCATAGATTTCGAACCTGCAAGCCCAATCCCCAGCGAATAAAGATGTTTGTTATATTAAGCAAATTTACAGTTGAAATTGTTCAGTTACACTGAAGGTCACTGAGTTCTGGTGCCTGTGGGAGTGAGGAGTGAAGACAAGACCCAAGGGCCACAGACCATGACCCAAATCAAAGGAATTACTATAGCATGACAGTCATCGGGACATGGTTACCATGTCAATGGGCTTTAAGAGCAAGTGCTCCAAGATTATCTCTGAAACCTATTCTCTAGTCTACAATTTAACAGGATCAATATTTATGTACACAGTCCAGCTGAGAAGATAATGGCATCATACGTTAGCCTCCCCTTTTTATCCCTGAGTATGAATGATAGCACTTGACATCTGTACCACCAGGCCTGGTTAATTTCCAGAATTAGACGATTATGAAATTTCCTAGGATAAACACAGTACCTAACTTTTCTCTCAATTCTTATACCACTTAATTTACCTGATGAATATATTGTAACTTAAATTACCTGCTGAAGTGGCTGTCAACCAGAGATGATTTTAACCTCTAGGAGGAATCTGGTAAATTTGGAAAACAACTTTGTTTGTCAAAACCAAGTATGAGAGGGGACTGGCATCTAGTGTGCAGATCACGGATGCTGCTAAACATTCTATCCTGCCACTTCTAATAAAGGGTAGCACGCCACATAAATAACTAATGTAGCTCAATATGTTAATAGCGCTGAATCTGAAAAACCCTGAACAAAATTCACTCATCAGGCTTCAGTCTCAGGAATTTGTCAGTAAAATATAGCTGAGTCACTTCAGACTTGACAGTGAATTAAAAAGTAAATCAACTGGTAATCATAAATTAAAAGTTCATAGAGCAAGTACTTATGAAGCCTTTCCAATCCCAGTCAAAATTTAAACAGAACCCAGTGTCTGGGACCACAATGAACTCAGATGATAAGGAAGGACACAGAAGCTCACATTATATAATGGGGTGGTCATTTTAAAACTGGAAGTGATATCTCCTATCTCTATGTAGACAATAGTAAGAGCTGGTCATCTTACCCTCTCTAGGTCCTGCCGCAGGTGCATAAACATTCTCATGCGAGTATGTATGTTTTCTTCTTTTGGCTGTACCAAGCCATTTTCTTCATCCTCTTTGGGAGGAATTAATGGCTTGTTGAAGTTGCTTTTGCGCTTCAGTTTCCAGTAGTTATAGATAAAGTCAACAGTTAATGCAGATAGTCCCAGCTCTTTGGCAACATCTTCCACCTGGACCAAGGTATAGAATTCTTCCTCTAGTTCACGAAGTTTCTGTGTCCGCAGGCTGGTTTTCTCACTTTTTGCCTGGCTCTGCTCTGCAACTCTATGGTGGTGGTACTCGGCCTCCCCAATTTTTGGCTTGTTTTGACTATGCTTGAGGCAAAATGACTTGAATTTTACTTCATCACCTTCATCTAGGATAGTCTTCATTTCCAAGCCGTGCTCAAAGGCACAGGTGACATGGAAGGCAGTGATACAGCTTTTCACAGAGCACTGAAGGAGAAAAAAATGTGTTAAGGCAGTAGATGGGAAGAGGATAAGGAACACCTATGTCTATGGGCCCCAAGTAAGCTTATAGAAAGCAAAAAAGACAGGGGAAGGCTTGACCATGACAAATATTTTACAAGTAAAAAAAGAGGAACATATTTTATAAGTAAGAATTTTTTAAAAAAATTATTATATACTTTCCCTCTTTTTTTAAAAAAAGATTTATTTATTTATTATGCATACAGTGTTCTGCCTGCATGTCTGCCTGCAGACCAGAAGAGAGCACCAGATCTCGCTAGGGAGGTTGTGAGCCACCATGTGGTTGCTGGGAATTGAACTCAGGACCTCTGGAAGACCAGCCAGTGCTCTTAACCTCTGAGCCAACTTTCCAGCCCAAGAATTTGTTTATGTCACCCAGGAAACTTGATCATATAGAAAAGAGCAAAAATATGAAATTCCCATTTTAAGGTTTTAATTTAAGCTACAAGTATTGAGTTGCTTTTTTTGAGAAGTCTCTAATTTATGTAAAGTTATATGGTTTCTTCTCTGTATCTTCATATATGCTTTTATTGTAATACTTTTCACATACTACCTACCAATAGCTGAAAAATTCCTGGACATAAAGCTTAAGACAGAAGCTATATCAACTACCTATGTACCAGGATGCCATGAATTCAGGCAATACCATTAACTACTGAGAAAGCAGTTGCTCAGAATAAATGAAAGAAAAGGCATAGTTAATATTATTGCAAGGACAGCCATGGCTCTAAAAGGTCACAATAAATCCAGTATCTAAGCAACCTTACTTCCTGAAATTGTTCTAATACACCTGAACTATGCATTAGACTACAGTCATGAATGGCTTCTTAAATTTATATTAACTTAAATGGGGCCAAGATGTCGAGCCATGTTAGAACCCTTCTATTGCATGTGTGAGGCCCTGGGTTTAATCTCCTAAATTATAAAAAAGGCTAATTAAAATTACACACTATGAGGAACAATGGCTCAGCAGATAAGGGGTTTTGCTACCAAAACTGATGATGAATTAGATCCCTAGGACCTACATGGTAGGAGAGCTGACTCTTGCAAGCTATTCCCTAATCTCCACGTGTGCGCTCCCTCACTAAATACGTGTTTTTTTTAAAAATGACATACATTGAAAAATTTAACTCCTCAGTTCCAAGAGCCACATTTGAGCCAGACAACACACACACACACATACACACACACACACACACACACTCCATCACTATAGTAAGTTACTGAAGAATTTTGTTACAGACATTTTAAAATAAGTTTGTACTACTCTGTCATCCACTGATAAATTCAACACATATATTAAACATTACCACGGAACACACTGACTATTCATAGGGAGAAAGAGCAGGAAGAATCTAGTCCATGACAGATAAATTCCTGTGCCTAAGCTAAATTACCATTTGTTATGGTTAAAATGATATAGCTTTTGAGATGGGTGGTGGTGCATGCCTTTAATCCTAGCACTCAGGGGGGAGGAGGCAGGCAGATCTCCGTGAGTTCAAGGCCAGTCTGGTCTATAAGAGCGAGTTCCAGGACAGGCTCCAAAGCTACAAAGAAACTCTGTATTAAAAAACTAAAAAAAAATTGTTACAGATTTCCTTTTAAGAGATCTTAAAATACATTGGTACACATATATGCTAACACGAGATTTTTTTCTATGAAAACAGAGATCATATATACTGTCAAAATCTTTCTGAATTAAATCAAATGTCCTTAATTTTCTGAATGAAAAGTTAAGAACAAATATTTATTTATTTTATTTACTTATATACTTTTTCAAGACAGAATTTCTCTGTGTAGTACTAGTTGTCTTGGAACTCACTTTGTTGACCAGGTTGGCCTCAAACTCAGAGACCCACCTGCCTCCTGAGTGCTGAGATTAAAGGTATGAGCCACCATGCCTGGCAAGAGTAAATATTTTTTAAAAGTAAAAAGAAAAAAAAGAAAAAAAGAAAATGGTAGGACTTTTCATAGTTCAAGATACCCAACAGAAATGAAAACAAAATAACAGCAGCATTATTTTCTAATAGCTGGCTTTTCCTTTTTACCACCAAAATGTATAAACTTTTAATTATAATATCACATGACTTTAAAAATATTTGTTTTATGTGAATGTGTATGTATGTTTACTATGTATATGGAAGTCAGAAGAGGTATCAGATCACCTGGAACTGGAGTTACAGAGTGTGAGCAGGTCTATGTGGGTACTGGGAATTGAACCTGGGTCCTTTGCAAGAACATCAAACCCTTTTAACTACTGAGCCATTTTTTCAGTTCCTAGAAAGATCTTTTCTAAAAACTAGATAGTTTTATAGCAGTTTGCTTAAGAGACATTCCTAATTATCACCTATGTATTTTTTATCTGGTGCAGTTTATATTTCTACATTCTATAACTTTGATTTTAGAGATGATCTGTTTTTAATACCCCACTGATAGTTGCTGAAGAATGTCTTATATTATTTGTTGTATAATTATTTCATTTTTCTTGTATACTCAATCCTCTTCTTCTAAGACAATACTGTCAACTAGTAAAGCAATTTTTCAAGACAGGTTTTCTCTGTGTATCCCTGGCTATCCTGGAACTCACTAAGTAGACCAGGCTGGACTTGAACTCACAAAGATAGTCTGCTTCTGCCTCCCGAGTGCTAGGATCAAGGTGTGTAGCACCACTCCTGGCAGGAGGTTTATACTTAAACAACTTCAAAGGATAAAAAATTCAGGAATGGGATATAACTCTAGTATCATCTAATCCAGCCTTACACTTACTGTTAATTAAACTTATCCTAAAATATGTGATTTAGACATGTTCATTTCCAATGAAGTGGTAATCTAGATACCTACTAGATTCTTTCACTGACAAAAGCACATTCTCACAAAAACAGCCCTTCTTAGCTTTGGATAGTTCTTTGGAAAATTTGGTTATATTACATAGAAATATGTATCATTAAAATTTCCACATATTTGACAAACCTTATGAAAATGAGGATGAGGCTAAGCTCAAGATGCATTTTTATGAGTATTTTTTATTATCAATTGGCTTAAATCTATATACTTATAAACCAAATAGTAAAAGGCATATTTTAGCAACAACCAATAAAATGTTAAAAACGGATGTCTTCCAGGACAAATTTATAGAATGTAGAGAGAGAAATTACATAAAAATGACAAATACATGGATGATAATAAGGAATGTCTCTTAGCAAACTCTGCCATAAAACCATGTAGTTTTAGAAAAGGTTATTCTGTGGTATTTATAATTGTAAGTCTGTATACTTTGGGGCTAAAAGAAGAAAGCCCAGCCAACTTTTGGAGCCAAATATTTATTTATTGCTATTATAAAATGTTTATGCTAACTGTGTGACTATGATAGAGGCTTTGGGTTAAATGATATCAACCTGACTTCGAGAAGGACCCAAGAACAAGGTGTCAGGCAAATGGAATATTACCTCTGGCCTCCAAGGCTATGATGATTAGAGAAATAAACACTGAATGCATGGTTTTGGGGGTGATATAGTGAGGAGCATAAGATATATATCTCCTTGGACAAGCTGTGGTATTTAGGCAGGGCGTGGAGGGTATGGTGGTCACTGACCCTGACTACTCTAATGAGTCATAAACCCAGTTATCTTCAGGTTACTGTGGAGACTGAGAGCACAGAGTAGCCTTTGAGCTGATACTTTATAACTGGTACTCGGTCATTAGACAGGCCTACTCTTGGGTTATCAATTTATTTCTGCAGCCTCCTTTGGGGTTATTAATTCCTGGGTGGGGTCTGGTAGGCAGAGTACTGGGTTTCTTTGATTCTTTCTGTCCAGTGCAGAACGTGGTGCATCTTTTTGCCTCCCCATTCTTTGATGCATTTACAGAATACCCCTTAGCTTATGCATTAACTGGCCACGTAAGCCTTAAATCAAGTATGAGGATTTGGTATAAATCTTGCCATATCCCCACTAGAGGGGGGAGAGGGAGGGAGGGAGGGACGGAGGGAGGGAGGGAGGGACGGAGGGAGGGAGGGAGGGAGGAAAGGAAGAAGGGAGGGAGGGAGAGACATAACAGATTCTATGTGTGGTAAGTGGCAACCTGCTTGGCTCCTATGGCCAGCACTGGCTTTTAGTAGCTAAACAGAGAAACTTCTAGAGCAATAACAAAACAGATAACATATCCTGAGTCGGTCCAACCCTATAGGAGCAGCAGCATATAGCAGCAACTTGTACTGTGGGAAAAGAGAAGTATTAAGATAGATCCAGTTCCCTCCCTCTCCCAGACCTGGTGCATTCTAGTATTTAAAGACTGGGAAAGGATGTTGTGTCAATTATATATTTTAAAAATTCAGCCTATTTATCTTTTTACTGTAATTTTAGGTTTTTCAAAATTTTGTTTTTTATAGTTTTATTCATATTTTATTTATATTTATTCACCTTTACCTGACTTTATTTACATCTTCTATATCTGTATTTTAAAACAGCTTACTCTTTTCCTCAGCTTCATTTTTCTTTAACCTTGCTGCTGCTTCTTTTTTTCCTTTTTCCTACACCATCTTTATTTCATTTATTCATTTTTTAGTTTAGGCTTGCCTTGAACTTCCAATCCTCCTGCCTCCCCATCCCATGTGCTGGGCTTACAGGTATGTATCACCTTTATTAATTACTTGAGACAGGGTCTCACTATGTAAAACCTGGCTGGTATAGAGCTTTCTATGTAGACCAGGTTGGTCTGAAACTCATAGAGATTTACCTGCCTCTGCCTCTTTAGTGCAGGGATTAAAGGTGTGCACCACCACTTGATTCCATCTTAACTTTTAACTCCATAGTTTATTCCACATTTTTGCCACTTTCTTTTCTTTACAAAGACTGAATTTTAATTTCAACTCTACAGATATGCAAGCCTATATGTGGTTATATGCATAATAGTGCAGTGTCTTGGAGCTGGAGTTATAGGCAGCAGCTGTGAGCAACCCAATTCATGCTGGAACCAAACTTGGGTCTTGTAGAAGAGCATTATATATTACTAACTACTGATATGTCTCTATAGCCTCACTATTTTCTTTTCTACAGCTACTGGTGATATAGTGGTTTGACTTTTATGTTTCATACTTGCTTTGTTTTGGTGTTATGATGATTAATCACTAATGTCAACTGGCAGGGTTTAGCATCATCATGAAAACATTCTGTGGTGTCTTTGGGCCTATTTCTAGAAATATTTAGCTGAGCAAGGAAGGTTGACTGAATGTTGGTGGAACCATCCTCATTTGTTAATGAATTAAAAAGGAGAAATTGAATTGAACATTCATCTCACTTTCTATTTTCTGGCTGCAGATACAGTATGACTTGCTGACTCATTCTTCTGACACTGCTTTCCCTGCCAGGGTGGACTATACCTTCAAAGTGTGAGATCAAATAAACCTTTCCTTCCTTAAGTTGCTGTTGTCAGGTGTTTTGTCACATGAACACATAAAATTAGTTAATAGATATACTGCTGTCATAGCATTTTCTTCTTCTGACTGGTACTGGGATTAGGATGCTCACTTAAAGACCCAGAATCTACTCTAATAACAGATGCACAAATTATAATACAGAAACATGAAACACAAAAATCAGTAAGGAAGGAAGGAAGGAAGGAAGGAAGGAAGGAAGGAAGGAAGGAAGGAAGGAAGGAAGGAAGGAAGGAAGGAAGGAAGAAGCAAGGCGACATAAGCAGATAATATCTACCTGGGACACCCAGGACCTGATATATGTGTCTTTAGCAGTGTCATGCCATCAGAAGAGTATCCGTTTTGTTGTCTTTAATCCTTAACAAATAGATGGTGTCAGAACAAGTTGCTTACAGAGTGTGTTGGCACATACCTTTAACGCCGACACTCAGGAGGCAGAAGGTGAACCTCTGTGAGTTCAAGGCCAGCCTAGTCTATAAAGAGTTCCAGGAGAGCCAGAGCTAAATAGTGAGACTGTCTCAAGAAACAATATATAATTTATTGTTTACTATAGATGGATTTTTATTTAGCCTGTCAATTAAAAAAAAAACGACATGGAGACTTATTATTATGAAAGCTAGGCCTATAGATTAGGCTTATCTCACAAGCTCTTATAACTTAACCCATTTATATTAATCTACATTTTGCATTGTGGCCTTTTACCTCACTTCCATCTTATACCTCTTGTTTCCTCTCTGTATTCTCTAGCATCTCCCCCGAGCCTAGATTCATCTCCTTTTCCTCTCTCCCTGACCAAAAGTCTTTCCTAACTTCTTCCTGCCTAGCTATTGGCCATTCAGTTTTTTATACCAATCACAGCAATACATTTTCACACAGTATACAAATAACCTACAACAGTTTACAGAAACAATGCCATAAATGGTCTAAATTGCACTACAAAACTCACTTTTGCCACTTTTTATACTCTAACATCTATGGTAACTACCAGCTCTTACCTCTTATCCCTATAATCTGGGAAGAGATGTCACTGAAGTGTTACCTAATTTTTCCCAATTTTTTTGTTTTAAAACTGGATGGCCTGACTATATAGCCAAAGCTGGCTTTGAATTCCTCTACCTCCCAAGTGTTGTTATTACAGGCATGTATCATATCATGTCTAGCCCATGTTTACATTTATCTTCCCTTAAAATGTTTTGAGCTCCCAAAGGCAGAGATTATAACAAATTATAACAAGAACATCTTCCATTAACGAATTGTGAAATACGTGAAAAAAAAAAGACATTCTTCCCTAGGTGGGTGGAGGAGTGCTCTTTTATGTTGTTATGTGCATGTGCGGAGACTAGAGGTTGATGTCAGATGGCTTCCTTAATTGCTCTCCACTTTATATTTGAAACAAAGTCTGCTTCTGAACGTGGAGCTCACCATTTCAGCTTACTGGCTAGCCAGTTAAGTGATTCCAGGATCTGCTCGCTTTTGCACATCACTCCCAGAGCTGGGATTACAGATGTATGATGCCAAACATTTAGTTTTAAATAGGTGCTGGGGATTCAAATTCAGGTTCTCATGCTTGTGCAGCAAGTACTTAACCACTGAGCTATCTCCTCCACCTTCCTTTTAATCTTAGTATTTCATTTTCCTTATTGTGTCACTTTTAATAGTCACTGGAAAAAATGTACTTTCTTATTTACTAATTCTCCACTTGAAGATTTTATCTTTTAGAAGTTAATTTCCATCACAATTAAACTCATATTGGCCTAACAGTAAACTCGTGCTAATTTGCCAATTTAAATTTTGTAAACTTGTGACTTCAGACAGGCCCTTATCTCTCTACCATCAATCCAAGCCACAAATGTTGGATGATTCTATTTAGTTTGGTTAGACAAATAAATGTTAGAGATTTTTTATCAGATAATCAGATTTACTCTAGGGAATAATAATATGGGCATATACAATTACTAGTTGTCCCATTAACATGTATATTTATCTGTTAGGTACTATGCTATGTTCTCTGCCATCTTAAGTAATTACTATTATTGTCTCCAATTATAGATGTGGAAACTGAAGCCCAGAGATGTTAGGTAACTTTTTTAAACTTACATAACCAGCAAGAAGACCAGGTTTCAAATCCTGGGAGGCTGGCGCCAAAGAATATATTCCTCCTCTTCCTTCCTCTCCCCTCTCTTCCCTTTCCTTCCTCCACTTTTCTCCATCTTTTCTTTTTTGTTCCATCTTGTGTTTTAAGACAGGGTCTAACTATATGGCCTAGGCTGGCCCTGAACTGGTGGTACTACTGCCCCAGCATTCCAAATGTTAGGGCTTATAGGTACATGCTATCATGCCCAGCTTCAAAGCCATTTTTTTCTAGACACAGTCTCAATTCATAGACTAGGTCAAGCCTCAGGATCTAGATAGAATAGGAACTTCAAAATAAGATACAGAATAGAGAAATTTGGGAAATTTGGCAATTAGAGCAAGTATGTCTAGAAAGCTGGGCAAGATCCAGGGCTTCCTAGACATCTAGCTTGAACCCAGACTAGTATCTGCTAAAGGATTATCAGAAGCCTTCATGCTCAAAAAGGATCTTATTTAAATACTGTCTATGGCCGCATTGCAAAGTTGAGTGGCTGTGACAAGAAACTACATGGTCTACAAAGTCAAACATATTTACTATCTTGCTATTTATAGAACAAATTTAACAGTCCTTCCTCTAACCATTAAGGACCCATATAATTTCTTTGATCTTCTTTCCCAAACATTCCATTCATCTTGCTGGATTCTTTCTTTTTGATCAAATAGGCCAGGCACACTCCTATCTCATGGCTTTTTCAATAGCTGTTTCCTAAACATCTACATATTTTTTTTTGTCTTGCACTGAAGTCTTTGTTCAAATGTTACCTCCATAGTTAGTCTTACCCTAACCCTCAGCTTAAACTTGTAACTCACACTCCCTGCATCACACTTCCCAACTCCTTACTGACCTCCACAGTCTTTTCCACAGCAGGCATCACCTTCTAACATTTTATTTAACATCTATTGCTGTCTACTTTTACAAACTAAAATATTAACTCCACAGCTGTAGACCCAAAGTAAACCCTAGTATACAATTAGGCATATACATTTGTTCAGCATATTAAATTCCTTATACTAAAGTTTGTGATAAGGATGTAGTTCAGTGGTATAGCATTTGCTCAGCATACTTGAGATCTTGAGATTAATCCCCAGCATCACACAAAAAATAAAAATGCATAATAGCAGCATAGACACCAAGAGAAACAATTAATAAATGGGACTTCCTGAAACTGAAAAGCTTCTGTAAAGCAAAGGACATGGACAACAAGTCAAAATGGCAGCCTACAGAATGGGAAAAGATCTTCACCAACCTCATATCACACAGAAGACTGATCTCCAAAATATGCACATAAGTCAAGAAATTGGGTCATCAAAATAACAAATAATCCTATAAAAATGGGGCACAAACCTAAACAGAGAACTCTCAACAGAGGAATCTAAAATGGCTGAAAGATACTTAAGGAAATGTTCAATATCCTTAGCCATCAGAGAAATGCAAATCAAAACAACTCTGAGAGTCTATCTTACACCTGTAAGAATGGCCAAGATCAAAAACACTGATGACAATTTATGCTGGGTTATGGGTAAAGGGAACACTCCTGCATTGCTGGTGGGAGTGCAAGCTTGTACAGCCCCTTTGGATATCAGTATGGTGATTTCTCAGAAAATTAGGATACAGCCTACATCAAGACCCAGTAATACCACTTTTGGGTATATACCCAAAGGATGCTCAAGCATGCCACAAGGACATGTGCTCAACTATGTTTATAGCAGCATTGTTTGTCATAGCCAGAACCTGTAAACAACCTAGACGCCCCTCGACTGAAGAATGGATAAGGAAAATGTGGTACATTCAAGCAATGGAGTACTACACAGTAGAAAAAAAATAATGACATCTTAAAATCTGCAGGCAAATGGATGGAGCTAGAAAACATAATATTGAGTGAGGTAACCTAGACCCCGAAAAACAATTATCATATGTACTCACTCATAAGTGGTTTTTAAACATAAAGTAAAGCAAACCAGCCTGCAAATCACAATCCCAGAGAACCTAGACAACAATGAGGACCCTAAGGGAGACATACATGGATCTAATCTATATGGGAAGTAGAAAAAGACAAGATCTCCTGAGTAAACTGGGAGCATGGGGACCTTGGGAGAGGGTTGAAGGGGAGGGGAGAGGAAGCAAGGGGAGCAGAGAAAAATGTATAGCTCAATAAAATCAATAAAAAGTGTAATCTTTTCTAAAAAAATGCATAATAGCCTCAATTTAGTAAGAGTTCTCTAAAATCAAGAATCTGAACTTTAAGAAATAAAATTAAAAACCATTGGTCTATAGACAAAAAACCCTCTAGAATGTGTTCCATCTACTCATCTGTTTATTCATTAGCCACCCATTAATCTAGTATTCACTGTATGTCTAACCATGTCAAGGTGTGGGGAAAGCATAGAACAAAACTAGGGAAGATAAAACTCATAGATGAACAATATAATAGAACATAGAATGTGGAGCCTAAGGCTGCAATGCAAACTCAGATCTGCAAAGGTTAAGGCTAATGTTTTTTTCCTCACTATGTTATTAATTACTGACTGCATAAAAATAATCTTTAACAGCAAAATAGTGGAAAATGTGGGTACCATAATGAGAAGAATAAGTAATTTTTTTGAATACAAATTCAATCTCCACTATAAAATTATTAAATAATGCACATGGAAAATATTTTTAATGGAATATGTATCATAAATTAATTTGATACAAGGAAACATATATGCATTTATTTAATGAACCCTAAATGAATACTAATGGTGGAATTGTGCATCATCTTAGCCTTTAAGAGGATCATATATGGAGAGCAAATAGGAAAGAACAGACAATGTGATAGGTTAGTGGCTCAGGGTTTCTACTGCTATGATAAAACACCAATACCAGGCCTGACATAGTGGTCCATGCACTTAATCCCAGCACTTGGGAGGCAGAAATATGTAGATCTCTGTGAGTTCGAGGCCAGCATGGTCTACAAAGCGAGTTCCAGGACAGTAAGGGCTGTTACACAAAGAGCGCCTGTCTCAAAAAACCCAAAACAGGGAAAAACAAAGTAATAAACATCCTCACAAAAACCAAAAATCCACCATAACCAAAAGTATCTTGGGGAGAAAAGGATTTCTATCATCTTACAACTTGCACAATCCAGGGAAGTCAGAACAGAAACCCAAGGCAGGAAATGATGTAGAGGCCCTGGAAGAGTCTACTGCTTTGCTCCTATGGCTTGTTCAAACTGCTTTCTTATAGTACCCAGGACTAGACTGGGAGTGGCACCTCCCAACACACACACACGGTGAGCTGGAACCTCTCATATCAGTCATCAATCAATAAAATGCATCACAGGCTTGTCTACATGCCAATCTATTTATGGGTATTTTCTCAATTGAGTCATTTCCAAATTAACCCTAGCTTGTGTTGAATTGACATAATACTAGACAGCAAAGTCCATAAATATTAGGGGGACATTTTTCCTTTATAAATACTAAAATGTTATAGCTAAGATAAATAAAATCAGCCAAAAGAAATTTTTAAAAAAAACATGAAAAGTGCTCATATTTGTTAGATGACAAGTCTGCAACCTGTTATGCTAAGCAGCAGTGAACACCTAGAGTCATTGTCTTATGTTATTACAGAGACTCCTTTCTCTGAAGGTGAACAGGAAAATCTAATTTCAACCGTCTGCAGCTTACATACAGTAAGACTATGGAATGGAAGGAGGTCAGTCCTTCCTTCCCACTTACAAGCAGTACCACCTTAGTATGTTTGGAACAGAAAGTGAAGTGATACTGTACCTCAGATATTTTAGAAACCATACTTGTACTGCCATGTGCAACATAGAAGTCTATGTGAATGATTTTCAAAACTAGTCACCAGACTATCTATTCAAATATACCTTTCCACACCCAAATGTTTATAGAGCCATCTATTTAATCATTCTGGATCTTAAATTGACAATTAATGAATTTACTGAACATGGACTTATAGCTTAGAGTTATAGGCTTATAGCTTTAGAGTTATAGCTTATTCCTACTAAGAATGAAATCACTCAGCTTCAGAGTTCAGTTAATTCATGAGCTCAGACACTAAAAGGTTAAATACTACTATGAGTATTATTTTGAGAAAGGGTCTCACTATGTTTTTTCAGGTTGGCCTTGAACTCCTGAACTGAACTGATTCTTCTGTCCCAATTTCCTGAGCAGCTGGGCCTAAGGTGTGTATCACTATGCCCACCACCAATATGAATGTTGAAAAGAATAGGGCAAGGGTCAGAAAGTTGGCTTAGTGGTTAAAACTATTTATTGTTCTTTCAGAGGATCCAAGTTCCCAGCTATGCTAGACGGTTTACAACAACCTGTAAATCCAGTTCCAGGAGATCCAACACCCTCTTCTGGCCTCTGGGGGTACCCACATGCATACACATAAATAAAAATAAATCTTTGAAAAAAAACATGCTGAATAGCCTGGAAGCAACATCTGAAAAGATTTCCACACATGGTCTGTGGAATGACACCATCCTTCACATGAGAGGGGAGACTCTTGGTTTTAGCTCATTCCACTACTTCTCAGGGCACTTACCTGAATACAAGCCCCGGTCTTCAACTTGCACAGGCTGCAAACTAAGGCCCACCGGCTAGGTGGAATATGGGAGATTTTTGTGATAGGTTCCATTCTCTCAGGACAAGCAATGCTCACCTACAAATAAAATATCATCATAAGGCAGAAGCACCAGGGCATCTCAGAAGTACTTTTCACAAACTACAAATGATGTTATATGAAGCTGAGAACATTAAAACAATGAGGTAAGCCATATCTTCCAAGGTTAGTATGAAACTAAGAATAAACAAAACAGATCTCTTTTTATTGCTCAGTCCTTCAGTTACTTCTAGCAATGTAAATAATTCACATATGTGATGAGAGTGCACGAGTGTAGACTAGGTAGGCATGGTTACCTTAAAGAATCAAGATATATCCATCTTTACTTAGGAACCAAAGAAAGCTACTAATGAAAGGAAATAAAGTTTAGAAATTCTAGTATCTGTCTTATGTTAGAGATGGTACCACATGCCTTGCTATTTCATTTAATCAACTAAATATAAAGACAGGCGGTGACAGATCTCTGTATTTGGTTCACAAAGCAGGATAATATTGTTGGAAAGTCGCAGCAAATTTATGTAATGAAGAGACTGCAGCATGTAATTAGAAAGAATGAGGATGATATCACTTCTAAACCCCAATCTTTAAGACTATGTAACTATTATTAGCTTACCCTACTCTCTCAGCCAAAGTAGCTTCAAAGTGAAATTAAGTCTTTGGGGATGCTGAAAGGAAAGGGATACTTTAAAAAAAGATGAAAAAA
The DNA here is from genome assembly GCF_903992535.2 of Arvicola amphibius. Taxonomy (NCBI): domain Eukaryota; kingdom Metazoa; phylum Chordata; class Mammalia; order Rodentia; family Cricetidae; genus Arvicola; species Arvicola amphibius. Next base: position 33,907,363 of record NC_052065.1, on the reverse strand, counting down.
TTCTTTTCCATCTGGAAACAAAGGGTCAATGTAATTACTGCTAAAAATGTGTTCTTGTTTCTCTTTTATAACTTTATACATGCCTTTTAAAAGAAATAAACTGTTTTCTAAATATCTATTCTATTCGTATGCATATTTTGCCTGCATGCATATATATGTGCACCACATGTATTCTCTGCAACTGGAGTTACAGATAGTTGTGCCATGGATCCCCTGCAACTGGAGTTACAGATAGTTGTGAGCTGCCATATGCGTGCTGGGACTTGAACCTGGGTCTTCTACAGCCACAGCTAGTGCTCCTAACCACTGAGCCATTTCTCCAGACACAAGAAATAAACTTTTAAAATTATTATTTTTCGTTTTATGTTGTGTGTATGAGTGTTTAGCCTATATGCATGTCTGTACACCATATGCATGCAGTGTCCACAAAGGTCAGAAAAAAAGTATTGGATTCTTTGGGAATGGAGTTACAAATGGTTATAAGCCATTATATGAGTGCTGGGATTTGAACCTAGGTCTTCTGGAAAAGTAGCCAGTGCTCTTAATCCCCGGACCATTTCTCCAGCACCAGAAAGAAACAGGTTTTAAACAGTGAATAACTATCAAACTAAGATGATTCATCTAGTACAAGTTATATCCAGATCAGGAAAGAGAGTTCTTCAATAGTCCAAAATCTAGAAATCAAGAATTAGAAGCCCTAAGAGAAGGTTAATATCTGTGAAAAGTTTTTTTTTTTTTTTCAAAACAGGGTTTCTCTGTGTAACAATTCTGGTTGTCCTGGCACTTACTCTGTAGACCAGGCTGGCCTTGAACTCACAGAGATCCACCTGCCTCTGCCTCCCAAGTACTGGGATTAAAGCTATGAGTCACCACCGCCTGGCTAAAAGTTTTATTATTTTTATTTTTGAGATAGCATCTATGTAACTCAGGGTGGCTCTTAACTCATGACCTTCTTATTCCAGCCTTCTGAGTGTTAGGATTTGTTTTACTTTTATGTGTGTGGTACTAGGGATAAAGTCCAGGCCTTTGCACATGCTAAGCAAGTGCTCTACCTCTGAGCTATATTCCCTAGCTCTTGTTGTTTTTTTTGTCTGTTTGAGACAAGGTCTCATTATAGCTTAGGCTACTCTTGAGTTTACTATGTAGCCCAGGCTTTGAATTTTTGACTATCCTGCCTTTCCAACCAAAGATGCAGGTTTACAGGCATATGTACCAGGGCTGGCTTCAACCTTTTTTTTTTTTTGGTTTTTTTGAGACAGGATTTCTCTGCAGCTTTTTTTTAGAGCCTGTCCTGGAACTAGCTCTTGTAGACCAGGCTGGCCTCGAACTCACAGAGATCCGCCTGCCTCTGCCTCCCGAGTGCTGGGATTAAAGGCGTGCGCCACCACCGCCCGGCTGGCTTCAACCTTTTTTAATTTAATTTTTTGGTACTGGAGAGCTGCTTTGTTCATATTAGGCAAACACTCTACCACTAGCTACACCCTAGCCCAAATCTGTGGGTTTTGTTTGTTTGTATGTTTACAGGGTCTAAGTATGTAGGTTGGCTTTGCGCTCACTAGACAGTTCCAAGCTGGCTTCTAGATCTTAATCTCCCAAGTATAGGGATTACAGGAATGTACTACCATGCTTAGTTTAGAAGCCATGTTTTAATTAAGTTAATGAACAATAGCAGAATGAATAAACAGTATATCCATAAAATGGTAAATTACTAAGCAATGTAAATTGATGAACTACTGATACATATTACAACATGGAGTGCTGGCCAGACAGAAAATAATACTTACTGTATGAATTCCTTTTACATGAAGCTTAAAAATATACAAAACTTATCTATAGCTGATCAAAATCAAAATGGTTATTATTCCCAGGAAACAAGGAAAGGAGGGAATATAAAGGAGCCTTCCAGGATGATATTAGTATAGTTCTGTGGCATTTCATGTCATAGACTGATTTGTGGCTACAGGTATTTTTTTTTTTTGTTTTTTTTTTGTTGAGACAGGGTTTCTCTGTAGCTTTGGGACCTGTCCTGAAACTAGCTCTGTAGACCAGGCTGGCCTCGAACTCATAGAGGTCTGCCTGCCTCTGCCTCCCGAGTGCTGGGATTAAAGGTGTGAACCACCACTGCCTGGCTGTGGCTACAGGTATTTTAAAGTAAGGTAAAGTTTACTTTAAAAATGTTTAAGCAATCTATAGATTCAATGCAATCCCAATCAAGGTCCCATTAAAATTCTTCACAGAGATTGAGAAGACAATAATCAACTTTATATGGAAAAACAAGAAACCCAGGATAGCCAAAAAAATCTTATACAATAAAGGTACTTCTGGAGGCATTACCATCCCTGACTTCAAACTCTATTACAGAGCTACAGTATTGAAAACGGCTTGGTATTGGCATAAGAACAGAGAAGTTGACCAATGGAATCGTATAGAAGACCCGGATCTTAAACCACAAACCTATGAACACCTGATTTTTGATAAAGGAGCCAAAAGTACACAATGGAAAAAAGAGGGCATCTTCAACAAATGGTGCTGGCATAACTGGATGTCAACCTGTAGAAGAATGAAAGTAGATCCATATCTATCACCATGCACAAAACTCAAGTCCAAATGGATTAAAGACCTCAATATTAATTTGAACACATTGAGATTGATAGAGGAGAAAGTGGGAAGTACTCTACAACAAATGGGCACAGGGAACCGTTTCCTATGCATAACCCCAGCTGCACAGACTTTAAGGGCAACATTGAATAAATGGGACCTCCTGAAGTTGAGCAGCTTCTGTAAAGCAAAGGACATTGTCACTAAGACACAAAGGCAGCCTACTGACTGGGAAAAGATCTTCACCAACCCTGCAACTGACAAAGGTCTGATCTCTAAAATATATAAGGAACTCAAGAGACTAGACGGTAAAATGCCAATTAACCCAATTAAAAAATGGGGCGATGAACTGAACAGAGAATTCTCAACAGAAGAAGTTCGAATGGCCAAAAGACACTTAAGGTCATGCTCAACCTCCCTAGCTATCAGGGAAATGCAAATCAAAACAACTTTGAGATATCATCTCACACCTGTCAGATTGGCTAAAATCCAAAACACCAATAATAACCTTTGCTGGAGAGGTTGTGGGGTAAGGGGCACACTCATCCATTGCTGGTGGGAATGCAAACTTGTGCAACCACTTTGGAAAGCAGTGTGGCGGTTTCTCAGGAAATTCGGGATCAACCTACCCCAGGACCCAGCAATTCCACTATTGGGAATCTACCCAAGAGATGCCCAATCATACAACAAAAGCATATGCTCATCTATGTTCATAGCAGCATTATTTGTAATAGCCAGATCCTGGAGACAGCCTAGATGCCCTTCAGTGGAAGAATGGATGAAGAAACTGTGGAATATATACATGCTAGAATACTACTCAGCGGTAAAAAAACAATGACATCTTGAATTTTGCAGGCAAATGGATGGAAATAGAAAACACTATTCTGAGTGAGGTAACCCAGACCCATAAAGATGAACATGGGATGTACTCACTCATATTCGGTTTCTAGCCATGATTATAGGACATCGAGCCTATAAGTTTGGGATCCTTGAGAAGATAATAAGAAGGTGAACTCCCAAAAAAGATATAGTAATCCTCCTGGATATTGGAAGTAGACACGATCGCCAGGCAAAATTGGGAACTTGAGGGTTGGGCAAGACTGGGCCAAGGGAAGATGGGGAGAGAAAAGTGTGAAGGGGAGAGCGGGGGGAGCTCGGAGGAATGGGGTGCTTGGGATATAGGAAGGGTGGATATGAGAGCAGGGAAGCATATATCTGAATTTAAGGAGCTACCTGAGGGTTGTCAAGAGACTTGACCCTAGAGGGGTTCCCAGGTTTCCAGGGAGACGCCCCCAGTTAGTTCCTTGGGCAGCTGAGGAGAGGGAGCCTGAAAAGGCCAGTTCCTATAGCCATACTGATGAATTTCTTGCATATCACCATAGAACCTCCACCTGACGATAGATGAAGAAAATGACAGAGCCCCACCTTGGAGCACCGGACTGAGCTCCCAAGGTCCTGATGAGGAGCAGAAGGAGAGAGAACATGAGAAAGAAAGTCAGGACCGTGAGGGAACCTCCAGCTGGCGACAGATGGGGAAGGTGACTGAGCCCCACATTGGAGCACTGGACTGAGCTCCCAAGGTCCCGATGAGGAGCAGAAGGAGCGAGAACATGAGGGAGAAAGTCAGGAACGAGAGGGGTGCGTTCACTCATGGAGACGGTGGGACAGAACTAATGGGAGATCACCAACTCCAGTTGGAATGGGACTGATGGATTATGCGACCAAACCCGTCTCTCTGAGTGTGGCCAACAGCGGGGGCTGACTGAGAAGCAAAGGACAATGGCTCTGGGCTCTGATTGTTCTTCATGGACGGGCTCTGTGGGAGCCTTCTCAGCTTGGTCGATCACCTTCCTGGACCTGGGGGGAGTTGGGAGGACCTTGGTCTTAGCATAGAGTGGGGAACCCTGATGGCTCCTTGGCCTTGAGAGGGAGGGAGGGGAGGTATGGGTGGAGGGGAGGGGAGGGAAGGGGGAGAAGGAGGGGAGAGAAAGGGGAGAAGGAGGGGAGGGAGGGGGGAGGAGGAGGGAAGGAGATGGAAATTTTTAAATATAAAAAAAATAAAACATGAGAAAAAAAAAAAAAGAAAAAGATGTTTAAATGTTAAATGTTAAAGTAGTATGTTTATTTTAAAAACAGTAAATAGTTTAAAAATATTTGTTTATAAAAATATTACTATATGTGTATATGTGTACAGGTACCTCTGGAGACCAGAGGTTATCAATTCCCTGGGAAGCAGAATTAAAGGCAGTCAGTTGTGAGCTGCCTGACATGATACTGGAACTGAACTCAGATCCTCTATAAGAACACTGTGAGCTCCTAACAGCTATGCCATCTCCATCTTCCACACTCTGGTCTCAAACGAATATATCAAAACACCACTGAAAGTACCACTCACAAATACACAAGTTTGGGCTAAAATGCACACTTGTGTCCAAGACCTGAGGTAGCACAGAAATCTCAGAAATATAGGTGAACAGGAAGCATTTCCATGACAAGTATCTGTCTGTCTAAACATCATGGGAAGTAGGGCACCCTGGAGTAAATGGTCCCAGATTCAGATGGTTTCTTACTTCTGGAATCCACAGGGCACAACTGACATGGGCCCATTTAGTCCCTGTTCTGGTGGTCTTCATGGCTCCACCTTTCTTAGGACACAAAACACACTGTGGATAAATGCCCAGGACACAGGAACGACACAGCCAGCTGCCTTCTGGAATCTTAAGGATGCCATAGCAAGCCTGTAGGCATGAGGAAGAGAGGGAAGAATGGTCAGTGTATCTGTATTAGCACTAACACCAATTTTGACACAGTTAAGAAAATATTCTCTGTTTTGGGGATAAAGACAAATCTAGCTGAAGAAGTTCTTATCTGGGATTTAGCAATTTTTAAACACTAAAAACCAATGTAGCAGCATTTGAACTAAGATTAGCATGCCTACCTATGAGAACTTGAAGGAAGATAGAAAAAGACAAGGTGGAGATTCATCCCAAAATTAGCGAATTATTAACAGAGAGTTGGGTTACAGACATTAAAAAAATTATTGAAAATGGATTCTTTTTCCTGTTTTCCAAATTGTCTTCAATGTTTATATATTGTAACAGGTCATCAAATCAGTACTGGAGTAACTTCAACACGTCATGTACTATTGTGATCAAGAAAAAAGGTGATAGAAACAGTGAACTATATGAATACAAATCAGCTAATGTTTATAAAGAGTCTAATACGACCTAGTACATAAAAAACATTCAGCAAATTGTAGAAATTATTTGTTTAGGTTGAACCAGGAGACTTGTGAATTGAATCACAATAATCCATAATGAGTTCTGAGAGCTTTTTTTAATTCTTTATGTAATGATATTGGAAAATAAATGAACAACTCAGGGAGGTGGAAGATTACTTGAAATTATTCTAGATCCCCCATCTTCAATTCTGTCCAGTTCCCCTCTTAATTGCTCTAATCTATTTCTGAAGAAAATTAGGTGCCTCTAGGTTCTTCACATGGCCATATATACAGAATACCAACTGATTCACCCTATCAGTTCCCAAATTTGTGGGTTCTAAGAGAGTCACCCTTAGGTGAGATTCATTAAGAGTTACTATCATCCATTTCCAATCTCCTTTCCACTTCATACCATGCTTTCTTTTCCACCTTTTAGACCAATTCCTGGACTTTTATTACACACTTGCTTTCATACATTGGTCCCTGGTACTTGCTTCTTAAACTGAGGCTGAACTTCCTTTCCATATCCATCCTCACTACTACTGCTCCATTCAACTCCTTGTCACACTATTTTAGGATAGATTTATTTCTAAATTTGTTTATTCATTCTTCACACCTTTAACCCTTACTCTATTTAGTTATTAGATTCTTCTCAGTAAAATCAAGCACAGCAGTAAATCCTCCAGGGATTTCTCCTGTTCTTATTTGCCCACCATCACCTAAATTAGGTGCTGATTACTACTTAAGACCTGTTTCATAAGGCTAACACACAAAGAATGTTTTTTCACATTTTTAATGAGTTGTAAGAGGAAAAGGAAAGAACACACAATAGAGACCATATGTATCTGGAAAAGTCTAAAGTATTTCTGACCCTTTAAATAGATTTGCTGTTCTCTGAAGTTTGTACGTCCTCTCACCTTACCATTTCTTCTTACCTCCCATCATAGTTAAACACATGGCATCTAATTTGCAGAGGCAGGCCTCTTGGCTTTCTCCATAATTGTCCACTCCAGTCCTCATGCCCATGTGTCCTGTATCTACGCTACTGCCTGACTCTCATCCTCTACTTCATGTGATTTTTCCCTCATCAATTACACTGCATCTGTATTCTACTCTCCTAGTTTTGTTCTTGTGCTTCATAACCTTAGTGAGAATGGAAGGTCACTAGGCATAGCTCTTATCATTGATTTATATCAAGTGTTCCTCTCCCTGCTTAGCATATAGGTGTGAGAACAAATTATTAATAACAGTTCAAGAACCCAAGTTGGACTTTCAACTAGGCTCCTCTCACGTGAGCAGGGCATCATTTTATAAGGTTCCTATTGTTGAAACCCCTTTTTTCTGATGCCTATAATATTGCCAGGGAATGACAAAAATAATTCCACCCCAAACTGGAGTCTGTTTGAGGTCAGTAGATGGTTCTAAGAATGCTCTTAGTCATTCTATGGAACACAAAATAATTTTCAGAGTGAACTTCTTTATAGATATAATAGTCATAAGATCATAAAAGCTTATATATCATAGTGATTCTCAACATTTTATGGATCACAAATGATGAAGGTTGTAAATTCTGTTGAGAAAACAGCGTAAGTTTGCTAATATGTTTTAAGGATTATTTCAGGATGTCAGAGACAGTGTCAACTATATTTATACAGGTATAAAAACTACAGTGTGTGCTATTAGCTAAATTTAACCCAATCTCAATCTAAATATTCAATATTTATACTAAGTAGAAATAAATATACACAAAAGGACTTAAAATGCTTTTAATTAACTTTCACATTTTTAGAGGAAAAAAATTAACTTGTATGATGTTAAAATCTAAAGTCTATTGATACAAACTTCTAAAGTAATGTATTATTGTCACTGAAGAACAAACCCTGAACAGGATGTGGTGGAGCAAATAAAGTGAATTATGTTTAATAAGTCCAGATGCCAATATGCCACTATTCTTTTATAAAGTAAACAAATATTCTAAATTATTATTTAAGTGCTTTATAGTCAACAGAGGGAGCTCTAACCTAAGTAGTTATTTATCATCCAAGTAATTACAGCCACTTTATACGAATCTCAGTATTTTACCCACATGCTTCCTGGTTTTTGAGACATTATGCATACATGATGAGGGAAGTCTTTTTGTATATGTGCTGCTTTTATTGGTGAATGAGTAAAGCTGTTTCAGTCAATGGCTTAGCAGAATAAAGCCAGGTGGGAAATCTGAACAGAGATATAGAAAGAGAGTAGGCGGAGTCAAGGAGATACATGTAGCTGTCCAAGAAGCAAGAGGTAACAAACCACAAGCCTCATGGTAAAATATAATAGAAACAGATTAATCTGAGATGTAGGAGTTAGTTAATAAGAAGCCTGGGTTAATAGGCCAAACAGTATTGTAATTAATATAGTTTCTGTGTGATTATTTGGGTCTGGGTGACTGGGAAATGTAAGAGCAGTTTCCGTTTACACATGCGTATGTATGTATGTATGTATGTATGTATGTATGTATGTATGTATGTATATGTATACACACACACACACACACACACACACATATATATATATATATCCTGGAACTTGGCTATGTAGCCCACCAAACTCATGAGTCTCATGCCTCAAGTGTACTGTCATGCCTAGTTGGAAGAAGCTCTTTTCATGAAATTTCATATATTCCCAGCATTCAGATATATCACTTTATTGCCTGCAAGGCCCAGTCAGCCATTATTGCCAACATGTGAGAGGATTATCATTTATAGTGACTTGGTGTTTCTAAAACAAATGCCATATTCTTGGGGGGAATTATTATGTTACAACTAATTCTATTAGTAAAAGAACTTGAAAATAATTCTTTAATATTTTGTCCTAATTATAAAAGACAAACATAGAAAATAGATACAGATGACTTCTGTCTTATTAGGCATCCCAGAGAAGTCCTGGTTGTTTTCTATGTCCTATGTTATGTAGGCTCATCATTCTAGTGGTTTTTGGCCAAAATGATCTTTCTAGAATACAAATATTCTTTTAGGGTTGATAGAATAAATCAGAAGTTTATTAGTTTGTCAGAAGATTCTTCACATGTGTGACTTTTTCCCTTCCATACCCCTAGGAGGCTTTTCCTACTCCACTCCTCTATTCTTAAAGTACTCTTAGATGCTTCCAAAATATTTTGCCCACTTTGACTACTTGCCAATGAACATATTCTCTTCTGACTGAACAGACCTCTCTGGTTTAACTGACATACATTTTTACATTCAGCATGAGTGCCACTTATTGGAAGTTGTTTTTTAATTTTTATCTCTTCCATGCATTTCCACATGGATTTGTAATCTATAAAATCAGCTGGTGGAGAGGTGGTGGTGGTACATGCCTTTAATCCCAGCTCTCAGGAGGCAGAGACAGGCAGATTTCTGTGAATGTGAGGCCAGCCTGGTCTACAGAGTGAGTTCCAGGACAGGCTTCAAAGCAACAGAAAAACCCTGTCTTGAAAAACAAAAACCAAAACAAATATCACCTGGCACTCTGGTAGTTTCTTTTTAATCATTATACTGTGGTTTTCCTGGGGGAAGGGGCAGAAAGTATATCTGGTTCTTTATCGCTGTGTCACCATAATGCAGCATGGTCCTGGCTCACAGATGGTGCTTAGTGCATTTACAGTATTTGTTACATAAACTAATAATATGAATAAAATATACAACATGTTCAGAAGATTAAAAATTTAGGTAGAAGTCAAGGATTGAATTGAACTACATCTTGGAAGATATGTACACTTTGATAACCTAAGGTAGGAGACAAGACTGTGTATGGGTATCCTCGTGTGTGTGTGTGTGTGTGTGTGTGTGTGTGTGTGTGTGTGTGTGAGAGAGAGAGAGAGAGAGAGAGAGAGAGAGAGAGAGAGAGAGAGAGAAGAGAGAGAGATAGGTTAAGCTAAATGTCAAATGTGTGTGTTCTTGTATGTGTGTAGGAGACAAGACTGTGTATGGGTATCCTCGTGTGTGTGTGTGTGTGTGAGTGAGTGTGTGTGAGATAGGTTAAGCCGAATGTCAAATATGTGAGTGCTTGTATGTCTGTGTGGAGGTCATAGGTTAAGCTGAAAGTCTTCCTCAATTGCCCTCCACCTTGTTTCTTGAACCAGGGTCTCTTAAGGATTTGATTCAGCTAGATTGGCTGGCCAGCGAGTACCAGGGATCCTATCTCTGCCTCTCCATGTGTGCCCTGTAACTTAGTTCTTTACGTGTATTTTGGAAACTCAGGTTCTCATGCTTTGGTATCAAGTACTTCACCAACTGAACCACCTGTAGCTCTCTCTCAGAAGATATTTTTAAATTCAGACATGGCTGTAAAATGAAGATAGGATAGTGTTAGCAATATTCATCACTGTACCTCAAGTGACCTTGTTTCACCACAGAACAGAGCATAGGATATGGGTAAGAGTTGAAATAAGTGCTGATATCATTAAAGCTAACATTATTAATATGACAGTGTGACAGAACAAATGTCAACTAACTTGGGTAAAGTCATTTAACCTTTCCTTACATTGTTTGTAATACTAAGATGAGAAAAATCTCCAATGTAGATGAGGCAAGAAGCATAGGGACTTCCTGAGTGAATCAAATGAGAAAAAAATCTCAATGGTCCAGACATGAAATGACACAATAGGGGCTAGGTTTAGCCTCTTGGGGGAATATTAGTAGGTAAAGCAGCTTAGGGACCACAAGCGATGTTTCTAGAGAAGTACTGAAGAACAGCAGAGCCTAATTTTGATTTTCACCTTTAAATATAAGACATTGCTCAGATATGAGTGTTAGAAATAATAATCACTGAGCTTCAAAAATGTTGACCATTGGAGCAATGAGATATCAGATTAAGGGCACTTGGACTAAGCCTGATGATTTTAGTTTAAACTTCTGAACTCCAATACTAGAAGAACCAAATCCTAAAAGTTGTCTTTTCACTTTAATACTAATATGTTAACCTTGTATGAGGGGGCAGTCTCCATTTCCACTAACCTGATGCACACAGACGTTACACTTATCACAGAATACCATATCATTCCCTTCTTCACTGTCTGGAGACCGGCACACATCACAGATCACATCTTCATCATATTCTATTCCTAGTCCTTCTTCTGTCTCAATAGCATGGTTCATATTTTCATGGCAGTGGCGTTCTAGAACTTCTATTGTTTTTTCCATAAGCGTCTCATCAATTGGCCCATAACCTGCACAAAAATAAAAACAATAACTCAACACTTCTGTCAGCTGTCATTCCCAAATCATCAACTGCAGGAGTAGGCAGGGTACTAAGGGACAAAGCCATCTTTTTTTTCTGATCTAAATCAACCAGATTTCAAGGATTTTTTTTACTAGAGAAATTCTTACATCGAGTATAATAAAATCAGTGTTTAATACACTAATGAAGAAATACATCACAGCACATTTTCTTTTCTTTTTTTTTTTGTTTTTTTCGAGACAGGGTTTCCCTGTAGTTTCTAGAGCCTGTACTGGAACTAGCTCTTGTAGACCAGGCTGGCCTCGAACTCAAGAGATCCGCCTGCCTCTGCCTCCCGAGTGCTGGGATTAAAGGCGTGCGCCACCACCGCCTGGCTACACAGCACATTTTCTTAAAAATTTACAGACGCTTACATTTTTTTACTAAATCCTAGTCAGGGGACTGGTGAGATGACTCAGTGGGTAAAGACACTTGCTGCTAAGTCTGATGACTTGATTTTAATCCTTGGAAACCTCATGGTGGCAACAAAGAATCAACTTTCAAAAATTCTCCTCCACACAATACACATAAATAAATATAAAATTAAAAAATAAATCCTAGTCAGTCTCCTGCTAAAACCTTAATTAATTTTCTCTTATTCCTACTAATAAGACTTGAACCAATGGTGTAACTGATCACTTTAATGTGTAGCATTTAAATCTTTCACTTGTTTGAGCACAAATAATGTATTAGTAACTTAGTTTCACTAAAAATACTTAGTGGTTATACCAAGAATTTTTCATTTGATAATGTATTAACCCATAAAAGAAAATCCTAAGTAATATGTATATATGGATATGTATATGAACTACTGTTTTCAAACCTGATTTAAAAAAATCAAATACCATTTTCAATAACAAGCAATAATAGAAACCTCTTAACATTCACAAAGATTTAAATGTAATTCTGAAATTACCCCTTTTCTTCCTGATTCCTTTTTCTTTTTATACTTTTATTTTTCACCTTACCCTCCACATTTAACCCAACTGAAAGACCCATAGGGCTGATACTGGTAAAAACTATTTTTCTTCTTAAGAGGACCAGTGATTTTTGGAACATTAGTTACTTTTAGAAACTAAGGAATAATTTTCAAAATGATCCAAGATAAATTTATCCAACAATATTTTTAATGTAAGACATCTAAAGAACTTTAAAATATGTATGAATTACCTTTTAAAATTTTATCTACTTATGAAGCAAAGATTTTCTCTGGCTTATTTTCAGCCTAGACATACCATATACACACAAATACACTTACATACACATATGTATATATCAAATACACATATAGATATGTAGGAACAACGCATATAGTGTCTAGTCTGGATATATACTCAAAGAATTCTATATCCCATCACACAGATATTTGCATAGCCATGTTTTTTACTGTTGAACTATTGACAATAGCAAGGAAATGGAATCAGCCCAAACAAATGCCCAACTGATAAATGAATAATGAAAATATAGCATAATTTTATCAATTCATAAAGAAAAAAATGAAATTCACAGGAAAGTGAAAATAAGTGGGAAGTATATTGTGTGTGGTAACATGGTCTCAGAAAGATAAACACCATGTTTTCACTCCTATGTGGAACCTATAGTCTAATTTTGATATATTTATATTTGTGTAAGAATGATTATGTATAGAGTTCAGGAAAATAGAAAGGGGCCTATGACAGGAGAAAAAAAGAGGCCCTAATTAAGAAAGATGGGTGGGAAAGGTAATAGAACATGTGATTTGAAAACACAAGGGGGAATACCAAAATATAAGGGTTTAAGCAGGAATGGGAAGTGAGGAGATGAGGGACTGAGGACTGGGTAAACCAAATTTTAGTATGTTTGAAAATCTAATAAACTTGCTACTTTGTAAGCTAATTTTAAAAAGCAGAGTTATAGAGTCTAGTTATAAAAACTTGAATTCAAATTCCAACTTTATCTCATATTAGTTATGCAAACTTTGTTATCTTACTGTTCTTATCTATAAAATGATAGTACTAAATTCATTAACTTGTGAGGATGGGATGTTTGTTCACTGGTTAGTATTGTACCCAGTATATAACCAGCATACACATTTTAAATTCTTTAATTTGAGCAAAAATGCTTAATTTAATATTTTTAAAAGTTTATTTTAAGCTCTAAAACATGTGACTATAACATCATTCAACCTAAGGAAAAAAATCAAACAAAAGGAAGTCTTTAAAAACTCTGGATCACTTGTTCTTCTAGAGGACTTAGGTTCAAGTACCAGTACCTACATGGTGAATTGCAACCATCTGTAACTCCAGTTTCAAGGGATTTGATGCCGTCTTCTGGCCTTTGCAGACACCAGGCATATACACACATATAGGCAAAAACTCTCATATAAATAAAATAAATACATCTAAAATATTTAAAAACTAAAGTTCAAACAAAAACCTATTTTTATTTTGTTGAGATTATAATATATTCACATCATTTTTCCCTCCAAACCTTTTCATATACCTTCCTCATTTTCCTTTAAACACATGGCTTCTTTTTTCATTAATTATTGCTCCATGAATATATGTCTATAAGTATAGGTTCCTAAATATAACCTGGTCAATCTGTATAACGTTACATGTATGTATGTTTTCAGAGTTAACCATTTGGTACTGGATAACTGATCATTGTGATCTTCTCTGTTTCTCTTGCTCTCAAACATTCATTGATTTCCTGTAGTTCTTTGTGTAGGGTTGAGCACTGCACGATAACACTAAGAATTCAATAGTGGTATTCACACCTTGCTGGTTAAACAAGAGCTCTCTAATTGAACATAAAACCCACTTAACAAGAGGGAAACCGTACTGGAAACCTAGCTAATTACCTAATGCAAGCAAAGTCATGGATATTGAAGGAGAACCTAAAATCACTACTTTATTAAGCCCATATAATCCTTAACTACATTCTAAACATTTGTCCTTATATCCACAGATAAGTGTAGTCTTCACCCTTCATCAAGGAAACTTGTCTTTGAAACAAATATAGACCACCACAGAAAACCACAACCAATCAAAATGTAGAGTTGTGGAGCCAAGTCTCAATTGATATATCTACAAAACATGTCTGCTCAAGCTAAGGGAACATTTCAGATGAGGGAGCAGTATGATTGTAAAAGCAAGAAGACCAGACCAAGGAGTTTGATGTGAGATTGTGTCTCCTAGTGATGTCAGAAGCTATACACACAAAATCTCACCAACATGATTACCTATACATGAGCTGAACAAGGATGACACAAATAGACATGCTAAAGTAGACAGGGGAAAAAAGCCCTTGCAGCCTCACCCCTACACACACAAAACATCTCTTCTAAGATTAAATGAAATGTATAGTCCTGGATGGGATGGGATCCTAGACAAGAAAAATATTAGTAGAGAAAAAAAAGCCCCAAATTCTGGAACATCAGTTAATGGTGATGGTTTCTTCATCCCGACAAATTCATCATGGCAAAGAAATATGTTAATATTAGGGACACAGAATATACTTTAGGTATACATTTGTATTCTCTGCCCTGAATGTCCATTTTTTCTGCAAATCAAACTCTTCCATTATAAAAAAAATATAATCCGCATCCAAAGAGAATTAGTTGTAAAACATTGAACTTATAGGGCAGTTTCTTATCAAAGGAAGCATTGTGATGGTTGTGTTATCATAAATTCCATTTGCATGCAAAACCACACACTCTGGTACTTGATTATGTCTTTGTCCTTTTATTCCACTCTCTATGATTTGCACTCTAATTGGCCACACCCTTATTCCTCTTAGAGAACAAATCAAGAGGAAACAAAATATACTAAGATTATAAAACAAAAATTAAAAAGTAGTTGTTGGCAGAATAGCTTCCATCGCCATGCCAAAGAGGATTTAATATAATTTTAACTTTTTCACATGTATTCATATACTAGCTTTAACATAGAGAACTCACTGAAGGTAGCTAAGAACTACTTTGGAGATATTTTTCCATAGGCCTACCATTCTGGGCAACAAAATTAGAAGCCTTATATTAAAGGGCAATGATTATAGTAACCTGTCACTTGTAGTAGGATAGTGGGTACTGTTAAATACTGATAGACCTTTTTTCTAACAACTCTATGGGCTTGTCCATTAATAAGAGTCATTTTTAGGACTGATCCAAAAACAGGTCTCAGTATCCTTTCTAACCAGAAGTTCAATCAACCATCACGACACTAACATTTAGCATTATAAAGCAACTTCATAAAACTTATGTGCCATCTGTATCTATGCTATTATACTGAATAAATGAAGAAAGGATCACTTAAATTTGTATTACTTTACCTTAATACTGATTAAAATTAATACTGATAAAATAATGCTATACTTTATACATTTGAATAAACAGCTCATTTCTTCAAAAATAAAAATAAATGAAAGGGTGGGTAAGAAAGGAAAGCAGATGAAAAAAGTTTTACAGAGTTCTACCAATTTAAAAAAAATCACTGGTGAAAGTCAACGCACAATTTACTTGTAAGAAAACAGCTTACCCATTTCTCCAAGGTCTTCATTGAGTTCTTGAAGCCAGAAGGTGTCCAAGTCATCTAGGTCATAGCGGCAGGTAGATGCTGCCAGCTCTAGGGTATTGATATAGCCAGGCTCTGCAGACTCTGGGCTAGAGCAACGAATATATTTCCGGGGCCGGACAAAGAGAACTTCCTTTACTTTTTCAGATATAATCCTAGAAAAGCAATAGAAAGACATTGGCATCCGACATCTGACATCAACAAATGACAGATTTCAGGTACTGACAGGATAAGCCAAACGACACTGGCTACACAAGGGTGCATGCCCTGCTATTCCTTCTGGGAGATATGGCAGATCCCTTTCTAGAATCAAATGATTCTGAAAATTCAGTTTCATCATCTGCTGTGAACTTATTGACTGATAATGATGTGCTTCATTCACCTACACAGATCTGGGACCCTACTACTATTTATTTTAATAAAATGTTGATGTATTGTGTGTTCTTAACCTAATGGTCGCCAAGTATATTTAACTATT
Source organism: Arvicola amphibius (assembly GCF_903992535.2). NCBI lineage: Eukaryota > Metazoa > Chordata > Mammalia > Rodentia > Cricetidae > Arvicola > Arvicola amphibius. The sequence goes on along the minus strand of NC_052065.1, from coordinate 33,891,252 downwards.
TATTTTAATAAAATGTTGATGTATTGTGTGTTCTTAACCTAATGGTCGCCAAGTATATTTAAAAGGAAAAAACCTGGGAATGAGTGTTTGCTGCACAAAGGTATCATGTTTAAACATACACCTCAGCAAAACCTGTGGTTTTTTTCTTCCATGGACAGACTATTAGATGGTAGTATACAGCATAAGTTTTAGACTTACACAAGCCTGTTTCTTTTTCCTGTCATTCATTTGTAAAGTGGTTCTGAAAAATTACTTAATTTAGATAAGGTTCAGTTTTCTTTATGAAAAAGTAGGGACAAGAATAATTATTAAAATAACACCAAACTTGTAAGATTATTATGCTTACATGAAATAAAGTATTTGGTATGGCATATAATAAAAACATGTTTTAGTAACATTAGTGTTATATTTCTTACTACTTTCACTATGTAAATGAGTTAAAGTCAGGAGATCATAGAGTTGCATAAACTCAAGATATATGAGAGTGGTCATAGGTCTGAGCCAGGGCTACATGATGGAAAAAAAAAATCCATGATGCTTGAGCAAATGATCATAGCCTTTCTGATACCTAAGAACTCAAGGCAAGAAAACCAATCAGGGAAAGAAATGTCTACAACTTAATCTATAATTGATGGTTTAAGTACCAGATGAGGCATCAGAAAATATAACCAAAAGGAAATCTGGATTATCTTTTCCTGGCAGTTTTAAAGAACAGTGTGGGTTATCGAGGAGGGAGGGAGGAAGGGAGGGAGGGAGAGAGAGAGAGACAGAGACTCATTATAAAATAATGAAAACCATTCCTCTAAAAGGATTTTAGAGCTAATTTAATTCTAGAGTCATTATATATGTAGGATAATTAATAAAACAATATCAATACATGTAATATATATAATTGACCATGTAAGTGCAGAAAGTATATTTTCTTCTAAGCATTCTTCCCAAAGCTTATGATTTCAAATAAAGTATCTTGAATAGTTAACAAATATACATATTTGTACATTAAAATTATTTTATTATATGGAGATCCAAAACCAAAAGCAATAAATATTGGAAGAAAATGCAGAAATCTTAAGCATTAACTGAAGCTAAATTTTGAAACCGTATTCAGAGGCCTGCTTCTAACTGAAAAAGACAAAATACATGCTCTCCAAAGAGACTTCAAGATCAAATAAATATATAGCGCTTCTTTGGTGCATGGCCTTACAAGGCAATTATAGAATATTTGATTTTCCTTAAGATATATTTTTCTAAAAAAGATTTTATAACTAATGGTTTATCTCAAGTGCTTTAAACTGTACAAGAAAAAAGTGATTATAAATTTTCTTGAATGAAGCTTTTGTTTATAAGGCTTCTGGAAGAACACAGAGGAGAATACATTTATAACATCAGGATAGGCAAAGATATTTTAAATGAAACACAAACACAATAGAAAAAGATTGAAGAAACATACACACTAAAGCTTTGATTACAAAAAGAGAGTGAAAGCGAGGCGATAGCTCAGCCTGTTAATCGCCCGGCGCTGATGTGAGCGAGGTCCCGAGTTCAAACCCCGGGCTCATATGATTTAAAGCTAGGCGATAGAAAAAAAAAGAGTGAAAAAGCAATTTGTGGAGTAGATGATATTTACAATTAAAGATACACAAAAAATCCAATTAAAAACTAGGCAAAAGGTTTAGGCAGACACTTCATAAATAAGGCTACCTCTTGCAGCAAATAAACAATTAAAAGGCTCTCAACCTAACTAGATATCATAGATATTGAAATTATAATCACTGTTATCTACCAGAATGGCTAATATTTAAAAAATTGACCCCAAACTGGTCTTTGAAGGTCTAAGCGATGGTAGGAAACGGAAGCAAATAGACCTATTGTTACATTGCTGGCTTGGGAATGAATTGATATATGCCACTTTGGGAGCAAATACAGTTATAAGGTATATACAGGATATGAACAGATATATATGTTTTTTGACCTAGCAAATATATTTTAATGTATTTAAATTTTAAATATATCTTTAATAAAAATGTACAGACATTTTATTATTACAGAGGGTAAAAAGGTTCAGTTTCTACAACAGCTGGAAACAACCTAAATGTCTAAAGGTGAATGGATAAATTGTGGCATATTCAAACAATGAGATATGATGCATGAGTGAAAGATGAACTACTACATGCAACAGCATGGATGGATCGCACAAGCATTAATGATAAACAAAACAATCCAGTCTCAAGTGAATACATACTATAGGATTCTATTTATATGAAGTTCAAAAACTGGCAAAACTGTTACCTACGGTGAGGGAGGTCAGTTACTGGCAGGGAGCAGAAGAAAGGCTTCTGGGGTGTTGATAATGTTCTATTTCTTGATCTGAGTGGCAGTTAAATGAATATGTTTAATTCACAAAAATTTATTCAGCTATACAAAAATGCATTCTATATTTTCTGGGTGTACATAATACTTCAATGCAAAGTTTATCATAATGATAATTAAAATGGTGATGTCACCTTGTCATTTTTCCATTAAGTATAATTAACTAAAGTCTGAATCTAAGAACAGAAACAATAACACCAAATGCAAGAAAACACATAGGTAAAAGGTTAAATTAATGTAAATTTACAAGAGAAGTTACTGAATTTATGACAGAGGAGAAGATCTGTGAAATGTTATTTTGGGATTTTTATCTTATTTTTGGCTTCTTGAGACAGGATCTCACTATGTAGCCCTGGCTATCCTGGAATTCAACATGTAGATCAGGCTAGTCTCCAACTCACAAAGAATCCACCTGCCTCTGTTTTCTGAGTACTGTGATTAAAGACATGTGTTACCATGCCTGGAGGATTTTATTTTTTTGAGACAGGCTCTTGCTATGCTATGTTCCCTGCTTCAGCCTCCCAGGTGCTGGGATTATAGGTGTGTTATCATTTCCAGCCTGGGACTTTTTAGAAAACAGCTTAAATCATCATCATTTACACATGCACACATGCAGGCACATGCGCGCGCACACACACACACACACACACACACACACACACACACACACACACACTTCCAGTTATCAAAAGACACTTTGCTTTATGTGTGTGCCTGTGTGTGTGATTGCTATTGCTTTAGAGCAGTGGTTCTCAAGTGTCTTAGTGCTGCGACACTTTTATATAATTCCTCATGTGGTTATAAAATTGTTTTCATTGTTACGTCATTACTGTAATTTTGTTACTGCTATGAAATGTAATGTAAATATCTGATATGCAATTCCCAAAGGGCTTGAGACTCACAGGTTGAGAACCACTGCTTTGGAGGAAATCCTAGAATACTATGGTTTTCATTGCCAGTCACTATGGACTAGGTATAGAGACACTATGAATGGCATCAGATCACTGACCATATCAGCAAATGTTCACAAACACAAAGGTTTAAATAATTTTGTCAGGACAACATAAGCATAGCTTTCAATTTAGATCCTTTAGTATAACAGAATGTTGTCGTATCTTTCTAGATGACTGGCTATTGGTAAAGGACCCCTATCCACTTCTCTATAAAAAGGTTTATTCACCTTTTCTTCACTAGTAGATTAGAGTGGCTGGAATATTATTATTAACTCTGGCCCAAGTAGACACTGCTGTGCCACTGAGGAGTCATTGAAAATGCAATTATTATTACTGTTGTTTGACCTAAAGCTTAACATAGTGTCTTTTTTTAAAAAAATTCTTTTATTCTTTTTTTTTTTTTAAAGAGAACTATCTTTTTTCATTTTACACACCAATCCCAGTTCCCACTCCCTCCATCTACCCCCAGCCCACCCTACCCCCTATCCACTCTTCAGAGAGGGTAAGGCATATGGCTTTGAGTAAGGTCCAAGGCCCTCCCTATTATATCTAGGCTGAGAAAGGTATCCATCCAAAGAGAATAGGATCCCATAAAGCCAGTACAAATAGAAGGGATAAATCCTGGTGCCACTGCCAGTGGCCCTTCAGCCTGCCCCAGCCATACAACTGTCAGCCACATTCAGAGGGTCTAGTTTGATCCTATGCTGGTTCCTTCCCTGTCTGGCTGGAGTTGGTGAGCTCCCATTAGCTCAGGTAGACTGTTTAAGTGGGTGTCCCCATCATGGTCTTGACCACTTTGCTCATATTTTCACTCCTCCTACTCTTTAACTAGACTTTGGGAGCTTAGCCCAGTGCTCCACTGTGGGTCTCTGCCTCTGTTTCCATCAATTGCTGGATGAAGGTTCTATGGTGATATTTAAGATACTTATCAATCTGACTACAGGGCAAGGCCAGTTCAGGCACCTTCTCCTCTATTGCTTAGGGTCTTAGCTGGGGTCATCCTTGTGGATTCCTGGGAATTTCTCTAGAGTCAGGTATCTTGCTAGACCCATAATGGCTCCCTCAATCAAAATATCTTTCTTTGCTCTCACCTCTGTCCTTCCTCTATCTCGACTATCCTGTTCCCTCAAGTTCTCCTCCCCCCGTCCCCTTTTCTTTTCCTCTTCCCCTTCCACTCTCCCTTCTCCTTCCATCCCCATGCTCCCGATTTTGTCAGGCAATCTTGTCTATTTCCCCTTTCCAGGTGGATCTATGTATGTTTTTCTAAAGGTTCACCTTGTTATTTAGCTTCTCTAGGATCATGAACTATAGGCTCAGTGTCCTTTGCTTTACAGATAGCATCCACTTATGAGTACATACCATGTTCATCTTTCATGTTCATCAGGATGTTTTTTTTTCTAGTTCCATCCATTCTTATTGACCTTTCAGGGACTGTTCAAATGACTTTCAAATGTTTTGAAAGATAGAGATTATGCTGTTTCCTAATGAATGCCTAGAATTACTTTTGAATAATACAGAAACTATATAAATATCACACTATAGATTTTTTTAAAGGTTTGAGATGAGTATTTTAAAATTAACTAGAACATGAGAAAGAAAGTCAGGACCGTGAGGGAACCTCCAGCTGGCGACAGATGGGGAAGGTGACTGAGCCCCACACTGGAGCACTGGACTGAGCTCCCAAGGTCCCGATGAGGAGCAGAAGGAGCGAGAACTTGAGGGAGAAAGTCAGGAACGTGAGGGGTGTGTTCACTCATGGAGACGGTGGGACAGAACTAAAGGGAGATCACCAACTCCAGTTGGAATGGGACTGATGGATCATGCGACCAAACCCATCTCTCTGAATGTGGCCAACAGCGGGGGCCGACTGAGAAGCAAAGGACATTGGCGCTGGGCTCTGATTCTTCTGCATGGACGGGCTCTGTGGGAGCCTTCTCAGCTTGGTGGATCACCTTCCTGAACCAGGGGGGAGTTGGGAGGACCTTGGACTTAGCATAGAGTGGGGAACCCTGATGGCTCCTTGGCCTTGAGAGGGAGGGAGGGGAGGTATGGGTGGAGGGAAGGGGAGGGAAGGGGGAGGAGGAGCGGAGGGAGGGGGAGGAGGAGGGAAGGAGATGGAAATTTTTAAATATAAAAAAAAATAAACCATGAGAATGAAAAAAAAATGCCTTTAGAAAAAAGATATGGTCTCAACTCTGTAAACTCACCACAAAATCCAGGCTATCTTCAAACTCATGCTAACCCTTATGTCTTTGCTTTCCAAGTGCTGGATTTATAGAAGTAAACCACAACCCGTGACTTCATAAATATATGTTTAGGCATAGTCTCCTCCAAATGCCCCTTGTTAATCTTGTTACTTTGCGATGACCTTTTCTTCCCAAATCTGTGACTGAGTGTATGAGACAGTTACCATTTCTATGACATAATGGCATTTTCCAAATCCCACATATCTTTTACAATGTGACTCTGATATTCTTCCAGTTCTAAAGATTATTTCTTCTCTCTTTGAATAAGGGATGGTTTATGGTGGTTTTGACTAGCAGAAGTACTGCTATGAGCACTGTAAGACTGGGTCATAAAAGGAATGCAGCCTTCACCTGGCTGTCCAGAAGGAACAGATGTACCTCAGAATCTTGTGCCTGGAGCCTATAAGGAATATGACTATGCTGAGATTGTCAGACTATGAGAGAGTCAAGTTATATGTAATTCTCATATCATGCCACTTTAAGCAAAAGGCCTTTATAGGCTTCTAAACTTGACCCCCAGCTACTGTGCAGCCTTCAAAATTCAAGTCTAAGCCAGGCGGTGGTGGCGCACGCCTTTAATCCCAGCACTTGGGAGGCAGAGGCAGGCGGATCTCTGTGAGTTCGAGACCAGCCTGGTCTACAAGAGCTAGTTCCAGGACAGGCTCCAAAGCTACAGAGAAACCCTGTCTCAAAAAAAAAAAAAACCAAAAAAAAATTCAAGTATAGTTGCTCTGTGCTGCTAAGTTTGGGGTCAATTTACTATTAGCACTGAAACTTATAATGGGAACGAACAATAGGGAGAGCTTTAAACTTCAAACAACATAAAGATATATGAAATGCTTTATGTATTGTACACACTACTCAACTTTCATAAACAAAATCAAGAGTGGTTGAATTCTGTAGCCTAAAATTGAATGGGAAAGCGGTGGGAAGACAGAAGGTAGAGGAAGTAGTTGAAGGTGCAAGAGGCCCAGATGCCCAGCAAAGTTAAAAGACAAGTTTCTGTACTCATGCATCATTAAGGGGTATTTTCCTTCCAACTTCATAAACTTTGCATGCATTTTGAAAGTAGTCAACAGGATCCTACATATGGAAACTGAATATGGGTCATAGGACAATAAACAATAAGAAATGATCCCAATGATGTTTATCTCCAAAAAAACCTTATCTCTTAGAATATTTACTGTTATAAGCATTCTCTCTCTCTCTCTCTCTCTCTCTCTCTCTCTCTCTCTCTCTCTCTCTCTCTCTCTGTGTGTGTGTGTGTGTGTGCTGGGAGGTCCTACTGATTGGAGGTTGCAGTCTACCATGGCCTGGCAGCTCTCTCTGAGGTCAGCAACACGGACGCCTCCCCCACCCCCACTCTCGGCGAAAAGCATCCTGTTCTCTACCAGACCTTATTTGGAGACTGTCTTTAGGTCCTGATGCCTGACTTATCTCTAGTATGACCCTTGACACAGTTCCCTGCAGAGGCTTTACCTTTGCTGCTGCCCATATGGTAATTACACATTGTCCTAGGAGCATTACAATAGGACCGCGCTTCCACAGATGATAACTAAGACTTGTACTAGGAGCTTTATGATAGGAGCACACTATTTAATGCAAATTATGTGATGCCCCAGCCACTGTCCCCATTCTTTATATCACCCCTCACTCTGGAATACAGTTGAGCTGATTCATTGAAGTTATCTCCTGAAGAGCTATATCCATTGTGCTCACAGGCCGTACAAAGCTCTCTATTGTCGCTTCTGCCCCTTGTCCTCATGGACTGGTGGCGAACAGGGTGAGAGGAAAATGCCCCCCATGTATGTATGTGTGTGTGTGTGTGTGTGTGTGTGTGTGTGAGAGAGAGAGAGAGAGAGAGAGAGAGAGAGAGAGAGAGAGAGAGAGAGAGAGAGAGAGAGAGAGAGAGAGAGAGACAGACAGACAGAGGATCGAATTCAGAGTCTAGCAAGCATTCTAGCACAAAGCTACTCCCGCAACCCCTTTTTGGAGTATTCTTGATGAGTCATTTCTTATTGAGAACTAGATATCCAGGGTGTTAAAAACCTGGGGCCTTATTTAAACCTTTAGTTTTGGCTGTTTCCAACCAAACTACTATGGCTGGTCATCAGAGTTGGAGTGGAAGTCATAGTTTACCACTTGTCCTGTATGACAGGGATTTTCTGTTACTAATGGGGTGAGTCTGGAAGTTCTGGCTCCCACTAGGCCTTCAATGATACCTCCCTCATTGAGATTAGTAAAAATGACTGAATGGCCTTGACTGATACCACTAGGGAAGGAGGAATTCTCATTATTATCATGTGGAAATGAAAACTGTTTCTCCATTAAGTTTTCTGTCACAACCCTTAGATGGGTTGAATCATCACTGACTGACTGTGGGGTTAAGTCTAGGCTTCAGCATCTGTGCTGCAGGAGAGGGCAGAGTGACAGCCTAAAGTATTTTTCATGGTGTTTGACTGGAGATGAACAAACATTATCTGAAAGATTTCTGTTTTGATAGGCTGTCCCTTTCCCAGTCACTAGGAAGAATAGGTCTTTCTTATATGTTTTTTTTTAAAATCATCACTGGCTGGTTGTTTCTCGGTTGCTACCTTTTCCAGTATTAAGTCTGGAAGCAAAAAGAAATCAGGGAACACAGGGCTGTGTTGTTTCAGAGGTTATGTCTCAAGAACCCTAGATCTTCTGCTACCTTCTTTTGAGCTTTTAAAAGACCAAGGTTTGTGTTTTACAAGCTGCTCAGGACTTTTAGTTGTACTTAATGGGGGAGGGGAGTGGTCATAGGGAAAATTCATCTATTCAGTCTTTGTGGAAGTAAAATCTTGGCCAAGACTGTCAAATTTAAATATGACAGCAATAGAAAGAACATATGAATATATGCATACACATAACTTTGACAACTTAGATCAAACAAACTAAGCCGTTAAAGCACCCAAGTACTAAAAGTCATTCAATATGAATTAGGTAACTATGAAAGATTAAATTTATAGATAAAACACCAAAAAAGCAGATTCAGAGTATTTCACTGGAGAATTCTATCAAACGTTTAAGTAAAAATTGGGGTTGGAGAGAGATGGCTCACCAGTTACCCTCTCTTGCAAAGAACCTGAGTTTGGTTACTAGCATCCATCTAGCAGCTTACTACCAGATGTTATTCCTGGCTATGAGAAATCTGTAGGTAGAATGCCATGCTTAGCTTTAATGCAGGGGGGGAGGGGCTTGGTCCTGCCCCAACTTAATGTGCCAGACTTTGTTGACTTCCCAGGGGAGCCCTTACCTATTGGAGGAGTGGATGGGGTTTGAACTGGGGGGATAGTGGGGGTGGGAGGAGGGATGGGGGGAATTGTGTATAGAATGTAAAATGAAATAAAAAAAATCTGATGCCTATGGCATCTACATACATCTGCATGTATGTACAAATACCCACACTCCTCTCTAAATCACATAATTAAAAATAAAAATAAATTTAAAAAGAATCAATACTAATTTTATACAGTATCTTCTGAAAACAAAAGGGCAGAATATCCCCCAATTAAATTAAAAATTTTAACACAATACTTTTATTAATTTGAAATTTTTAATATATTTCTGATGTATTTTATTATAGTCAGTCTTCACTCTCCTAATTTCATGCCCTTTATTTTTGTAGCCCACTGAGTTCAATTTGTGTTCCCCATATATTCATGGGTATGGGAGCATAATCAACCTGCCAAGGGACCATATCCTTAAAAAAATGACTTTCCTCCAATGGCCACCAACTGCCATTAATTCCTCAAATAGAGGTGGAGGACTTAGAATTTCCTCCTCCTTCCATATAAGGCTGACTGGGCCTTGATCTTGTTCAGGCTTCATGCAGATATTTTCTGAATATGACAGGACTGTGGCATTCATGAACTCACAGCAGCTTTGGAAGCCTGCACAAGGCTTCCCCAACTATTTTATTAGGAGTGTATCACTTCCATAATATAACAACTAATAAAAATACCATGAGAAAAGAAAACAGGGCTTTTTCATGTCAGGAATACAGACAAGAAAATTCTTAACAAAATATCATGAAATTATATCAAGCATTATACCAAAAAAATTCTAAATCCAAATTAACTGGGTGCCATGGACTGAATTGTGCCATTCCATAGCCAAAAAACCTAACCTCAATGTGACTGTGTTTGGACACAGGGATAGTTAAAGTTAAATGAGTCTATATAGATAAAGCTCTAATCCAATAGGACTATTGCCCTTATCAAAAAGAAAGAATTCATTCTCTCTACATGTTCACTAAGAAAAGGTCATAATAGCAGGAAGGATTAACACCCTTATCAGGAGTTAAATCCTGCTGGATCTTGATCCTAAGAAGTTAAGCCTTTAGAATTTTGAGAAATAAGTTTCTGCAGTTAAAGGCATCCAACCTATGAGGTTTTATTATGCAGCCCAAACTATTATAGGAAGACTTATTTCAACATAACAAGTCTAGTCAATATTCAAAAACTTCTATCACAATCTATGATATTAACAGGCTAAAGGTGATAATCCCACGTTTCTATCATTTGATACAGAATAAGTATATGAGATGATAAAAATAATAGATTAGGAGCAAAGGTGAATTTCTTCAACTTGATAAAAACTGTAAAAATTAATATCATGCTTAATACTGAAAGACTAAATGGTTTCTACCTAAGACTGGACAGATAGTAAGAGTCTCTGTTCTCAATGTGATACTGGAAGTTTTAGCCACTGCAATAGTCAAAGAAAATAAAAGAGTAGACTATGAAGGAAGAAGGAAAACCATTTTATTCAAGTGACATGATAGTATATGTAGAAAAATCCCAAGGACCTGAGAATTTAGTGGCTCAGGCCTATAATCCCAACACTCAGGAAGCTCAGGTAGGAAGACTGCTCATGAGTTCAAGGCCAGGCTGGGCTATAAGCAAGACCCTAGCTCATAAAGTTTGGTTTTTTTAAAGGGTGCTGGAGAGATGGTTTAGGCATTAAGAGCACTGTCTGCTTTTGGAAGACCTTGTTCAATTCCCAGCACCTACATGGATGCCCACACTGTCTCAAACACCAGTCTCATGGGATCCAAACCTTTTCTGGCCCCTGTGGACACTGCACCGACATATGCAGGTAAAAAACCCATACATAAAACAAATAAATACAAATTAAAATAGTTTTAAAAAGACATACAAATAGGCAAACACCTATATGCATAAGAAATAAAATAATTTTAAAAAATTTAAAAAGTGAAATTATGAAATTTACTAAAAATGGATGGAACTAGAAAATATTGAGGTAACCTAGATACCCAAAGACAAATGGTCTTTGTTCTCTTTCATATGTGCATTCTAGCTTTGAAAATGTAGATACTATGTTAACCTGGAGTGTCTGTAAAGACCAGAAATCTAGAAAAGTGCCTTAAGGAGGAGGAAATAGTAGGACATAGTAATACAAAAGATAACTCAAACTTAGGAGATATGAAAAATCCATATGGAAACCCAACTACTAAAGAGCTGGAGAATAGAGAGAAGTGCTGTAAAACTCTTGAACATGATATGGCTACTGCATTCATGAAACCACAGGAACTATGATTAACTTCAGAAGAGCTACAAAAGATTTGGTTCTTCAACATTCCATCATGGACAGGGAGCAGCTTAGGAAGCAGCACTCTTCCCTTGAGTAATGAGCTATTAACAGTTAATGGTTACTGGGGAAGAAGATCCATTTTCTTCAGTGGTGTAGCCAGTAGATGTTGCCTATGCTCTAGTAAGTAACCTACTCATGCTTATATAAGCAACCTTAATTAAGTTTGAAAAATACACATTAAAGCAGGAAGGTTATTTGTTGGGAAGAAGTGCTTCAATAGGAATAGGAGGGGGATTAGAAAGGGAATTAGAAAGTTGTAAATAATCAAAGTATATATGCATAAAATTGTCAAAGAGTAAACTTTAAAAATTAATTCAAAAGAAATCATACATTTAAATGTAAATTATATAACTATGAAATTGTTAAAAGAAACACACGAGAAACTCTTTGAAATGGATGAAAGGTAGGTGAAAATTCATAGATTTGACACTAAAAACACATCCTAAAAGAAAAAAAAAATGATCTGGAGTAAAAATACCTTTACTTTCTAAAAGACTATTAAAAGAATGAAAAGACAATTTGCATCTATAGTAAGCTGTAAGAAAGTAAATACAAACCACATTTTTTTTGAGGAAGAGGCTATGTAGCTCTCTGTCTATCCTAGAACTAGATAGTATACCAAGCTGGCTTTGCACTTCCAGAGATCTGCCTGCACTGCCTCCCAAGAGATAGGATTAAAGATGTGCACTGTCACACTGGGAGCAAACTATATATTTGACAAATGATTCATACTGTAAATGTAAAAATAGTTCGAAGACTCAATAAACCAATATCACTAACTCAATATTAATAATGCTGTCAAGGTGGCTCCATGATTGAGGACACTTGCCACCAGGCCTAATGACCTGAGATTAATTCCTTGATCCCACATGGAGATGGAGAGAATTGACTTCTGAAAGTTATTCCCTCACCTCCACATACAAGTGTGTGCGACTAAAAAATTGAAAAGCAAAACAGAACAAAAACAAAAACAAACAACCCCCACAATGAATCAGAAAAAGATCAAACATCATGAAGATAGATTCTACTAAAGAGAATCAGGTCATATACAGAAGCCAGTCTTGCAGCCATTTGATGTTATGGGATCAAATAAGCCTGACACAATAACATGAAACTTAATTTGATTTTATTTTTTGAGTTAGTGTCTCATTATGTCCAGGTTGGCTTGGAACTTTTGCTTCCTAAATATTGTACACACCAACCTGGTTAAATCTGTCTTTGAAAATACAGATGAAGGCATAGAAATGTATTCTTTTTCAATATTCTAATATCATGTCACAAAGACTTAATTTTTTCTTTTTATTTATTTGTTCGTTTATATTTTTAATTTTTTTTGTTTATCAAGATAGGGTTTCTCTGTAGTTTTGGAGCCTGTCCTGGAACTCGCTCGTAGACTAGTCTGGCCTCAAACTCACAGATATCTGCCTCTCTCTGCCTCCCGAGTGCTGAAATAAAAGACATGTGCCACCACCACCAGGCAAGACTTAATTTTTGAAGGTGGCCTACAAAGTCCAAAGAAACCATAGAACAGTTTGGCCCCTGAAAAACGATGGTTATTAAGAGTAGCAGGTGCAATAAGCAGTTATAATTGAGATCAGGTACTTCAAACATAAAGTTCCAATTCTATAATTGAGCCTCTAAATATGGTTGATTACTACTTAAAGCCAAAGGGGAATATTCAAAGAATCTTACAAAAGTACAAACTCTAGGGACTAGGAAGATACATTAGTTGGTAAAGTGCATGCTTTACAAACACAAGAACCTGTGTTTGATACACGGGACCCTCATAAAATAAGCAAACAACAAAAAAAGAAGCCTGGCATAGTGGTGTGTTCTTGTAAACTCAGCACTGGGAAAATGGAGACAGGCTGATTCCCTGGGGCTTACTGGGAATTCTCCAGTCATCATATTTGGAGAATTCCAGACCAAGGAGACACTGTTTTTAAAAAAGAAAAAAGAATAAGGCTTCTTCCTCTAAGCAGCTTGAGGTGACTTAATTAAATAGTTTACTATTTTCCTGGTCTAGAAAACTCTATAAAACCATACAAATAAAGAGGATCAAATCTTTGTGTTCCCTTTAAGAATATCCTTGAAGCTGTCTAGGTCATCAAGGGCATGCATATCAGAAAAGACTATGTCATTTAAAAAAAAGTAATGTGTGCCTTTCTGGTAGTATATTGTGCCCAGGTCAAGCAGTGGGGCTGGACTGGGTCTGTGTTTCAAAAACAATGCTGAATTTTTGCTCCACATATTTAAAAATACAGAGAATAATGCTGAACTTAAGGTTTTAGATGTAGAATTTGTAGTCATTGAACACATACAGGTTAACAAAGTATCTAAGAACGGCTGTTGAACTTAGAGTTCATGGTCTAATTAACCCACACATGAATGGCCTCTGTCACACTGAGATGATCTTCACTAAGAACGAACAAATTGTTCTTAAGTCAGAAGTTGCACAGAATAAAAAGGTATCCCTGAAGAAGTATGAACACTTACGGCTTGGGAATAAATTCAGCATAAAATAAATACAAATCAAAATTCATATAAAAAAGATGGATGGCACCTGAGGAATGACATCCAAGGCTGTTGTTGGAACTCCACATGCTTGTACTTTAATGTGCTTGTACTTTAGTGTGCGCATACACACACACACACACATACATACACATGCTAAATTCAATTAAGTTCAGCAAATATGATTAACATATTCCATAAAAATTGTTCCCAAAGTGTTATACCCTAGACTATTGGTATAAACATTGTGTGAGAAACTGCTAGACATGTCTGTAATTCCAACACTTGGGAATCCCAGCACAGGAGGTGGCAAGGAGCTACACAGTGATATACTATGTAGATCAACAAAACAAATCAAACTTAAGCCTCACACTTCAGAGTTACCAAATCAAAAACTCTGAGGATATGATTTAAAAGTCAGCTTTGAGACTAGTTTCACTATGTGTAGCCATGGCTAGTCTAGGAACTTGCTATGTAGTAATAGAGATAAGTTTGTCTGCCTCTGCTTCACAAATACAGGGATAAAAGGCATGTACCAACATGCCTCCAGCAAGAAATCTGCTTTAACTAATTTTTCAGGTACCTTTGCTAAGCAAAGGAAATATATATTACAAAATTACTGATACCTTCTAAGAAACTGAAAATACAATCTACCTATAAGAGCAACCAGTTCTGAATTTCGTTAAAGAATTTATACGATCATTAATTAATTTAGTAGCTTACCCTGATCAATTAAAATTAAGGACTTTATAAGATAGGCAAAGAACTATGGGAAACAGAGGGTATTTACTAAAAATTACAACACATAAAATGGTAACTATCCTAAACTCTCAGAAGAAATATTAGAGCAGAGTGCTCATATGAATTAGGGAGTATATGTCTCTGTGAGATGAAGCTAACTCTCAGTGTCTAAATTTACTCTTATTAAACCATCCTAATTTTGTTGCGCTACTTATCAGATAGATATAATTTTAAAAATAGTACATTCTTCACTTAACTTGCAAAAATTAAACTCACCCCAATAAAGTATATTTGATATACTGACTTAATATCAAGGCCAAACATTAAGGTGTTTCAATAATCCTTGGAGTGTTAATGGAAAATACAGTACTAGGGCCATTATATTTATGTAAAAAATATGACAGCAAAGACATGAAAATATGCCCCTCTCTCTTCTTTTTCATTCCTGGTGTTACTCTGTTTAGGAAGTAGGAGATGGTATCAATGATAAGCAAGTGAAGCTTGGAAAGTGTGTTAAACAAGAAAGGGTTTGGGAGTTTTCCTTAACTGAGTGTGAGGTGCCTGAGCCTGCATTCCTAGAAATGATTCAATAAGCACTTCTAGAGCATTAACAGGACGTATGAACATGCTGACAAGAGTAGAGAAATTGGGGATGTTTATCTCTAGCCTTTAAGAAACTAACATGTGCTAGGTGGTGGTGGCACACACCCTTAATCCCAGCACTCGGGAAGCAGAGGCAGGTGGATCTCTGTGAGTTCAAGACCAGCCTGGTCTACAGAATGAGTTATAGGACAGGCTCCAAAGCTACATAGAGAAACCCTGTCTTGAAAAACAAAACAAAACAAACAAACAAAACAAAATAGAAAGAAAGAAACTAACATGTATTAGGCATGATGACATATGCTTGGAATCCCAGTACTCAGAGGGCTGAGGCAGAAGAACAGTAGTTTGAGGCTATTCTGCGCTATACAGTAAGTTCAAGGCCTACCTAGGCTATACAGTGAGACACTATCTCAAATAAAGTACTTTATTAAGTAGTAGAAATAAATGTAGAATAAGATCTATACTTTCTTACAGTAACCAACATGTTCTTCCATTCCTTCATCTGGAACTGTGTGTTCTATTTATTAATTCATTCGCTCAGACTTATACTGAACATTCTACTTCACGTCCGACTTGTGTAGAGCACCGGGAACACCAAAATCAGTAGGATAAAATGGTTTCTAAAACCAGCATTACTTTGAAGAGCTTACAAATTCCTCTGGAATAAAACCTCTTTTTCACAAAATCAGTCTTTCTACCTTAACCGTTTTCGAGTCTTTAAAGTGAAGGTTATGTGCTTATAGTCACCCCAACTATTCTATTACTTCCTTTTCATTTGAGTTCCTATTTTAGAAGCTATATGCTTTGGTTACTTATTATTAGTACCATCACTAATGAGACTCCACTTATATAGAAGCAATTTCCTATGAGAAAGTTATCTCTTCAAAGACTAACAAATGCTACTGATGGCTGAGTCAGATATGTAAATCTTGGGGAAACTTTTTCCTAATTTTAGATTGGACTTCAGAGCATTTCATCTTATAAATTTCTTAGATAAATGAGCTGGAATTTATTGATCAATCATGACCTGGTTTAATAGTTAGGCTAACTTTGTATGTTAGAAATGTGTAGCTACTCCTCAGTTTCACCACAAGAAACACACAAAAAACTAAAAGAGCTCTTTTCCTAAGTCAAAGTTGTAAACATGACAATACCTGAGAGAAGGTGTTGGAACAGAGTCTGGATTGGCTGGTACTTGCACTCCCTTTTCCCACTC
Source organism: Arvicola amphibius (assembly GCF_903992535.2). Lineage (NCBI taxonomy): Eukaryota > Metazoa > Chordata > Mammalia > Rodentia > Cricetidae > Arvicola > Arvicola amphibius. The sequence continues at coordinate 33,874,972 of NC_052065.1, read as the reverse complement.
TTCTTTCCATGTGTCAGTAAAGAGGTAATAGCTGTCAGGATTAACATGGTGAGAGTCAGGAATTTTCATTGCACTGATGAGGTCCTTTCGGAATACCTGGGAAGACACATTGCACATACTTTAAAATCACTATGAAACTGATACTGTTTAATGTTCTTTTAAAAACAATTATCCATTCTCAACATCTATTTCTATTAGGAGAAACATCTCCTGATTCCTAAATGGGCATGACAACTTCTGTTTGGGAAGATTTGGCATACTGACTGGATTTAATGAAGGGTAAAAGGAGTCCTTCCAGCATTTTTTAGCTCCTTGAATTTAAATAACCAACTATAGGTTATTCCAAAGAAGCCTTTTTATTTTAATAAAAGAAACAATCATTAACTCTCTTAAAGTAACATATATCTCCTGATAATTTACAATTATTTAGGCATTATCTCATTTAAAATTTTACTTAGAAATATTACACTTTGAGACCACCATGGCCTACAGTCTTAAATCCTGTACAAAAAAATTATAAAAATGGCACAGCATTCTTATGTATTCTTCAGATAGTTTTACATAATATTTAACATCTTAAATACAGGGTAAATTGCTCAAATTTTTTTTTTGTTTTGCTTTGACACAGAGTCTCATTGCATAGCCCTGACTGGCCTCGAACTTGCTAGGTAGACCAGTTTGGCATCAAACTAAGTGATTCTTCTGCCTCTGGATCTTAGTGTTGGGACTGAGGCCAGCATACCTGGCCTTAGAATAAATTTATCTAAACCAGAAATATTTTGATTTAATTTTGAAAAAAGATCACACTAGCTAAGGTTGATCTAGAACTTGCAGGAATCCTCCTACTTCAAGCCTTTTACACTGGCTCCTAAAGTAATAAATTAACATTACAATATACTATTGCCTAATCTGTAGACTTCAATTTTCACCATTTTTCCTTAGCGTCTTTTTGCTTTGGAGTTCAACCCAGGATTCTGTATTACAACATAGTTGTACCTTCCTAGAATCTTCTAATCTGTGACAATGTCTCAATCTTTTCCTGTCTTTCATGACACTTGAAGAGTATTTGTAAGATATTTTGGAGTGTGTTCTGCCAATTGAGATTTGTCTGGTATGTTCTTACTGGTTTGAGGCTATACATGTTTGGGTTTTAGGGTTCTTTTAGTAAGAGTATCACAGAAAAATCGCTGTGTTCTTATGTTAATATATCAGGGATGTATGTTGTTAAATGTCTTCTTTACTGAAATATGACTACTCAGTTCAGACGGTATCTTGTCAAATTTCTTCAGATGTTGTCTTACTGGTTTTCATTGCTGTTAGGTCAGCATATTTTCCTTTTGTAATGTAAATATCTTAGAAAAGACACTTAGAAGCCTAAAAATATCTTGCTTCTCAAATTGTAATAGTTGCTTGTTTCCTATTTAAAGGAAATTATTGATGTTTTATAAAAATATTTTATCTCATTCTGGATATGTACTTTCAGGGTACCTGAGAAGGTATATTCTTTACTGTCTATTTTGGTAAAAATACAATTTGATAGATATTAGTTAGATCTACTTTACTATGTATGTTCTTTAGAACTTCTATTTTCTAATTTGTTTTCATTTACTTAATCTGTCTGATACTTTAAGATGTGTTCTGTTTAACTTTTCCGCCCGTGGTGCTGGACATTCAACCCTGGGCTTCACATCTACCACTGAGCTGCATTATCCATTCTTCCATTTTGTTGTTTGTTTTTTTGTAAAGCAGGACTTAATACTGTAGTCCAGGCTGGTCTCAAACTTGAAGCAATCCTCCTGCCTTAGCCTCCTATGTACTAGTATTATAGCCATGAACCACCATGCGTAATCCTTCAACTGTGTCATATTTTATAATTACGTGCATTATAATTTTCTCTTTCTTTCTCCACCAGATGCGCATTTTTTACTCACATGCAAAGACAAGTGCATGTTTGTGCACCTAGAGATACATTATACTTCAAAAAGTTGATAGTTTTATGCTAGTTATCTTTACACTCAAAACTTTATTTTAGCCAGCTTATCCATGTTTTTCACTATCAGTGAATTACTCAAGGGTAAGAAGGATATGAATAAGTATGACGTGGCAGGTAAGAGACTCCTAGTGAAGGATTATTGAAGTCAGAGGGGTCAAGGACACCACAAGAAAACCCACAGAATCACTAACCTGGGCTCAGGGGCTCACAGAGTCTGAATCAACAACCAGGGAATCTGCATGGGACTGACTTAGGCCCTCTGCATATATGTTATATTTGTATAGCTTGGTCTTCTTATGGGATTCCTAACAGTGGGAGCAGGGGCTGTCTCTGACTCTTTGCTGACATTTGGGACCATCATCCTCATTGGGCTGCTTTGTCCAGATTTCAACTTGATATGTCATATTTGGTTGTCCTCTTATAGAAACTGAGGAAGAGTGGATGGGGGGCAGGAAGGCTGTGGGAGGGAGACTAGGAGGAGAGGAAGGAGAAGAAAGAGTGACTGGGTTGTAAATAAAAAAAACTAAAAAATTATGTAGGATCTAAATATATAAATCTAAAATATAAAGTAGGGTGGAGATGTAGCTCAATAATACAGTACTTGTCTAGCATGTGCAAGGCATAGGTTTAATATCTAATACTCATGGAAAACCTAAAATATAAAGCAAATACATATAAGCCCATATTAAAAAATGTATATTTTTTTCATTTATTTATTGAGTACACATGGTGTGTGTGTGTGGATGTGCCACAACTCAAGTGTCACGGTCAGAGGACAACTTGCTGGAGTTGGTGCTCTCCTTCTACCATGTGACTTCTGGAGATAGAATTAGGTTGTCAGACTTGGCACCAAGTGCCTTTACCCACTGAGCCATCTTATCAGTCCTATATTTTTTTAAGTCAGTGAGAAGATATAAATTTCTACAGAATATTATCAAACGTATTTGTTAACTCTTTCCTTCATCAAGTGAATCTTTGCCTAACGTCATTCCTGTATTTTAGTATACCAGTCTTAGTGAAAAAAAAAAACAAGATAAAGGGAGAAAAAAAGTAGTGTTATACTGGAGAAACCTCATGTTAATCAAATAATAATCCTTGATATAATGTGACAAGAAGGGCTCTTCATCCCATTATATCATTCTCCCAAAACTTAATTATAGTCTAATCATAAGACAAATATGGGACAAACCCAGACTAAAGAAAATTGTATTGAACACTCAATATTATTTTAAAATGTTTTTTAAAGATTTATTCTCATATGTGTATGAGTGTTTTGTCTGCATATATGTATGTATAATACATGTGTGCCCAGTGCCTGAGGAGGCCAGAAGGTATCAGATCCCCTGGAAGTGAAATTACAGATGGTTGTGAGCTTAACCTAAATCCTCTTGAAGAAAAGCCAGTATTCTTAATTGTGAGCCATCTTTCCAGTCCCCTCCACTCCAGTTTTTGTGCATTATATTCCCTAAGTTTTTCCCGTATGGTAAACACATAAAAAATAGCCTGACATTCAACCAGGCGCATAAAGATCCCTGACAAAACAATAAAGGGAGATGGTGACAAATGAGAAAGGAAGAAATGCTCTCTGGTGGATATATTTGAAAAATAATACCCATCAGTTACTCTATTTTTGTGAGAATGAGTGGAACCTATGATTTGCTTCTAACCATAGACTACTGCAAATGTTTTAGAAGATAAAACAATTTAAAAAAATTGATGTCATATAAAATTTCATTTTAGCATATGGGAGAGAAAGATTTTCTTTGTTGCCTCTGAGAAAGTGGCCCTGTTGTGAGAGAAGGCCAAATTGCAAGAACCAATAAAATCTTTTAGGTACTGGGTGCTTTCTGTCAAAAGACTGCAAGAAAACAAGGATCTCAAGTCTTTCAGCTTCAAGGAAAGGAATTCTGCCTATAACTTAAAAGTGAATTCTTTTCTAATCCCCAGTGAGAACATCCCAGTGAGCACAGAGTTTGCAGCCCTGAAAGACTATGAACACAGAATCTAGCCACACTCAGTACAGACTCCTTACTCACAGAAACTGAGATAATAAATGTATACTGTTTTAAGCCATAAATCTTGTGATTATTTCCAATGCAGGAACAGATAACTAATGTACTCTTTTTTTCCTTTCTAGCAAAAAAATGTTTACTCCTAGTAAAACTAAAGGAGCACAGGGTTAATTTTTCATAATTTAATTTCCACTGAGGAAAGTCTGTATGATCCACTAAATGCAAGTACAATTCTGATAGTTTGATGATCTTGGGGCAGATGACCAGCATCAGAGAAGTGAGGTAGTAGTATTTGAAAAGCTGTCAGGACTCAGTCCTTCCCTCTCCAAATACCTCTTTACCTAGCCTCTTCTTACACTATCTCCCATCCTCTAATGTAACTTTTTTTCAACACTAGGCTATAAGAGTTTGAGATACTTCACAGATCTCCAAGTCTAGCTCTCTTTGATTTCCTGGCTAGGGGAGGACTGCTGTAGAGGTGGGAACTAATTCCTCAAATGAAATCAGTGTTAAGAGAGTATCTGGGTTCCTGGCTGGAGGGCCCTACTCTCTAGGCCCTTGCCCTTGTAGGTACATCTCTATGCCCCACCCCCACCCAGAAAAGTCCCAGAGGCCTGGGAGGAGACTCCCCACACCTGCAACCATCCCCCACTGCATCTGAGACCATCAGAGCCTTGACCCCACCTACACTTTGATAGGTGAGTGTCTGGATTCCCAGCTGGAAGGCCCTACCCTCAATATTAATCTATACACCTATAAATACCTGACGTTTGACAAAGAAGTTAAAATTATACAATGGAAAAAAGAAAGCATCTTTAACAAATGGTGCTGGCATAACTGGATATCGGCATGTGGAAGAATGCAAATAGATCCATATCTATCCCCATGCACAAAACTCAAGTCCAAATGGATCAAAGACCTCAACATAAATCCAGTTACACTAAACCTAATAGAAGAGAAAGTGGGAAGTACACTTAAACGCATTGGCACAAGATACCACTTTCTAAATATAACCCCAGTAGCATAGACACGGAGAGTAACAATAGGTAAATCAGACCTCCTGAAACTGAGAAGTTTCTGTAAGGCAAAGGACATGGTCAACAAGACAAAACAGTAACTTATAGAATGGAAAAGAATCTTTACCAACCCCACATCTGATAGAGGGTTGATCTCCAAAATACACCAAAAAAACCCCAAACCTCCTAAAGAAACTAGATATCAAACTACCAAATAATCCAATTTTAAAAATGGGGTACAGATCTAAACAGAAAATTCTCAACAGAGAAATCTCAAATGGCCAAAAGACACTTAAGCAAATGCTGAACATACTTAGCCATCAGGGAAATGCAAATCAAAATAACTCTGAGATACCATCTTACACCTGTCAGAATGGCTAAGATCAAAAACACTAATGAAAGCATATGCTGGAGAGGAACACTCCTTCATTGCTGGTGGCAGTGCAAACTTGCTCAGCCACTTTGGAAATCAGTATGGCAGTTTCTCAGAAAATTGGGAATCAATCTACCTCAAGACTCAGCAATACAACTTTTGGGTATATACCCAAAGGATGCTCAATCATACTACAAGGACATGTGCTCAATTATGTTCCTAGCATTATTTATAACAGCCAGAACCTGGAAACAACCTAGATGCCCCTCAATCGAAGAATAGATAAAGAAAGTGTGGTATATATACACAATGGAGTACTACTACTCAGTGGTAAAAAACAGTAACATCTTGAAATTTGCAGACAAATGGATGGAACTAGAAAAAAAACATCCTGAGTGAGGTAACCCAGACTCAGAAAGACACACATGGTATGCACTTACTCCTAAGTGGATATTAAACATAAAGCAAAGGATAATCAGTCTACAGTCCACAACCCCTGAGAAGACAGGAAACAAGGAGAACCTTAAGAGAGACACACAAACGGATTCCCCAGGAGAGGGGAAGTAGACAAGATCTCCTTCATAAACTGAGAGCATGGGGGAAGGTATTAGGGGAGCGGGTAGGAAAACATGAGGGTTCGGGAAGGTTGAGTTGGGTGAAGGACAGAGAGGGAGAGCAAGGAAAGAGATACCTTGAAAGAGGGAGCCATAATGGGGTTAGCGAGAAACAAGGCACTACAGAAATTCCCAGGAATCCACAAGGATGACCCCAGCTAAGAATCTAAGCAATAGTGGAGAAGCCACCTTATCTGTTCTTCCCCTGTAATCAGATTGATGACTATCTTAATTGTCATCATAAAACCTTTATCCAGTAACTGATGGAAGCAGATACAGAGATTCACAGCTAAGTACTGGGCTGAACTCCTGGAGTCCAGTCATAGAGAGGGAGAAACAATATTATGAGCAAAGGAGTCAAGACCATAATGGGGATACCCACAGAAACAGCTGACTCAAGCTAGTGGGAGCTCCCTGACTCCAGACTGACTCCAGACTGACAGCTGGGGGAACCTGCATATGACTGGACTAGGCTCTCTGAATGTGGGTGACAGTTGAGGGGCTTGAGCAGTCTGTGGGGCCACTAGCAGTGGAATCAGGATTTATCCCTAGTACATGAACTGGCTTTTTGGAGCCCATTCACTGTGGAGGTATACCTTGTTCATCCTAGATTGAGGGGGGAGGACCTTAGTCCTGCCTCAAGTGATGTGACAGAGTTTGCTGACTCCCCATGGGAGGCCTCACCCTCTCTGAGGAGTGGATAGGGGGGTGTGGGGTGGGGAGGAGGTGGGAGGAGTGAGAGGATGGGAGAGAGGAATTGGGATTGGTATGTAAAATAAGATTGTTTTAAAAATAAAAATAACTCAGTCAAACAAAAAACAAAAAAAGAAATCAGTGTAAAAATTACCATCTCATAAAAGAGAAATGAAATATTTCTTAGAAACTAAGTACAATTACCAGAAAATGAGCCTATCTATCCAGTGGTATATATTTTACTTTGCACATTTTCAAATTCTGGGTATTTTAAGTATGTTGGAAGGAGGTAGATATTGGCTTTTAAATGTGAAATTAAATATTTAATCTCACCTCAGCAGACTTCTTATGTTCCTTGGGATTTTTTGACATCTTCCTATACATTAAGCTAGAAGTAAAGGAAGTAGAAGGACCTGCAAAAGATTAGAAAAAAATACTGAAACATATTAACCACTACTTTAAGTAAATGTCAACTAACTAGATATATGAAAGACAGGAGGAGATCACATAGATATCATACTAATGAAGAAAATATTCAATTGTGCCCAAGAGAGAGAATCTTAATGGAGTTAAACATTAGTGACCACCCAGACTATAAAAGCTTTAATAATGACTGTGAAGATTCAACTTGGTGTTAATCCTAATTCATGTTCTGCCAGGAGAAAAAGATCAATAAACAACCACCATCCCCCCAAAAATTATAGAAAAACTAAGAATGTGGTACAAATAATCTCCTAGCACTTACCTAAGGGTACTGTTAAGGCTTTAATCAAATCAATGTTTGACCAACAACCAAACATTTAGCACCGTAGTTATAATCAAAATCAGGATCTATAGTTTATATTCCCAATACTTTTTTCTTCCTTTCAGAAGAAGTTCTATTAAAGCATTGGTAGATTTAGCTTTTTTATACTCATTTTTAAAGTAAAAAAAGTGTTATATAAAAAACAATTCTACTTAATTTATACATTTCTAATAAAATTAAATAAATAAAAATGATCTTGACCTTTCCTTTTCAGAAAGATTTAAATTGTTGGAGGAAGCACAACACAGTTTATTCTCAAGTCAAAGAAGATATCCTCAGTTGGCAAAGATACACAGGTTACTAGCTAGTTCTACTCACACTCATCTGAACTCTCACTGCTGCTGAAAGGTCTCTGTCGTTTCATCATGGTGCATCCTAGGAAAGAGAAAAACACTGAGTGAAATGATCAATATATACTTGTCCTAGATGTCAGCCCACATTGAGAGGCTGACATTAAAGAACTGCTATGAATTCAAAGCCTGCCTAAATTATAATAGTGAGACTATACCAACAAATTAATTCAAAGAATTCCAAAGATTGAGTGAGACCATAACATTAGTCCAAACTACAAAAGCTGAGTGGTACACTCCTGGCCAGAATCAAATTAGGGGGTGTCAGCTGAGTTATCTCCAGTCAGAGACCCTAATAAGAACATGAAAAGAAAAAGCAGTCATGAAGGCGTAACTTTCAAAGGCCTAAGCTGAAAGGTATGAAAAAAATGGCTGAAAGAAAACACACTTCATCTTTTAAGAGAATGACCACACAGCCTTTCTTCCTGCCCCTTTTCCTTTTTCCTTGTTTCCATTTTTCAAACAAGAAGCCTAATCTACACCAGGCAGTGGTGGTAAGCAACAGAAACTATCCAAGAAAGAAACATGTAATGGGAATACTAGCAAAAACACAGAAAAAGGAGAATACCCTTCCTGCCACAAACTTCCTAAATTACTGGAAAACATTAATTTTCATATGCAGAAAATAAAAAAAACTCCAAGTAGGATAAATAAAAAGAGAGCCACAAATACAAACATTATATCAAAACTGATGAAAGCTAAAAATAAGAAAATCTTGAAAGAAGTCAGAAAAAAACCCCACTCTTTATGCACAACCCCCAATAATATCAATTTAATGACTTTTCATCAGGAAGAAAAGCCAAAAATCAATGGGGCTAGCAAATTTCAGGTGCTCTGTGGTGATGGCTGCACATATCTGCAAAGATATTAAAATCATTGAATTGTATACTTAATTGGGAGAATATATGGTATATGTTTTATCACAATAATGCTGTTACAGAAACCATCAAGATCAGGCATGGCCTTGTATACCCGTTTTTCAAACTTTTATTGATTCTTTGCCGATTTCTCCCCCCTCCCCCCTGCCCCTTCTGTCCTCTGTTCATGTAACTTGCCCCCCACAAAACAAAATTCAAAAGAAAACCCAAAAACCAAAGCATACAAACAGACCGAAACAAAGCAAAACTAAAGCAAAAACAAAACAATAAAAAAAGATAAAAGAATCTCGTTGTGGAAGCTGTAGTATGGCTCAGTGTGTCACACAGTTCACCCTTTAGTCCTTTCATCTTCACTTGCAAGTGTTCATTGCCATGAGTCATTGGTCTTGTTTGAAGCGTCTGGCATCTGCTACACCACCAGCTCTCACTGGGGCTCCTCTTGTATATCCTCTTATCCTGTGTTGTGAAGATCCTGAAGTTTTAGATCTATAGGTTTGTCCCGTTCACATGCTCCAATAATTTATAGATGAGGTGAGTGTTGGAGTGGGCCAACCCTTAGTCCTGGCTCTGAGCCTAGGTGGTAGCTGTGTTGGTCAGTCTGCCAGCTTTCCCCAACTGTCACCACCCAGGTGAGCTCTCTGTCTTGGCCAGCCCACCCAATACAGTCTGCAGCAAAACGTGGGAGCCAGTTCTCTTAAGCTCTCTGGTCTGGCTCACCCACACTTAGACCACCAGGGCCAGCTCTACTGTCTTGCACAGGTGCGATACAGGTCCCTCTCTCCCAATGGCTGTAGGGGGTATGTTGGGGGAAGGGATCTCCTACTCTCGTGTCCCCAGGGCTGGCTCACTTGCATGACAATAGGGTCAGCTTTAGGGTGCTGCCCTGGCAGGGTGTAGGGTCCATTCTCCAGTGTGTTGCAGCTGATGAGAGGTGCAGGGCTAGTTCTCCAACTTTCATGATCCACGATCCCGGGACTAGTCCTCTGACTCGCTACCAGTAGGAAGGGGTGGCATCCATCCATCACCAATGAGGTGAGGGCATCTTTTTCTCACTGGGGCCACCACATGGCAGACAGCTCTGCTGCTCTCACACCCTCAGGGTTGGATCACCTGAGTCCCCTACAAAAGGGGCAACACTAACATCAGTTGCACACCTTTAGCCCCCAACATTCAGGAGGCAGAAGCAGTAGGATCTCTGTTAAGTTTGAGGTCACCCTGGTCTACACAGTAAGTACCAGATCAATCAAAGATGAGACCATATTTTAACTAAATGAAATAAAATAAAACCATTTAATTTAACATAATAATGTATAGATTCAAGTAGAAATAAAAGTAATGTATTTTCTAACTATTTCATATTGAATGCACAAATTTGCTTGTAGGATCACTTCATTTGTGTAATTGCACAAGGATATTACACACTTCTCTGTCTTATGTGTCAATGTATATATGTATGCATGTACACTCTGGCCAAACATTTATAATCCTAATTATTTGTCAGTTTTGATAGTATATGCCTGTCATTCTGTCATCCCAGCTACTTGAGAAATTGAGTGAGGAAGATTCCAAGTCCAGGGCCAGCCTGAGCAACATGGCAAGACACTATCTTAAAAGAATAAGCAAAAAATTAAAAAGAGAAATAATTCCTAGCCATTTAACAATGGGAGCTTTCCTAAAATATCTATTGGTTAGTTTTCTAGTGTTACAGTAACCATAAAGTTGGTGGCCTAAAACTAAATACATTTATTTTTATGTTTCAGTGGGTCAGAAATGTAGTCTAGCTTCACTGGGCTAAAATAAAAGTATTTGCCATCAGGGCTGCTTCTCTTCCTAGAAGCTCTTTCAAGAACTTATTTCCTTGACAAGCCCAGTTTCTGGAGGACACATATTCACTCCGTGGACTCTGACCATCTTTAAATCAACAGTGCTATATCTCTCAAATAATAATTTCTATAATCAGATCTACAACTCTTTTCTACTTTTTCATTTTCAAACACCACTGCAGTTACATTCAGCCCAAACAAATAATCTAAACTAATGTCCCTACTTTAAAACCATTGCTTAGCAACCTAATTTTCCTTTACTATGTAACCTGACATATTCCTGTTCTTAAACTGATACATTTTATCCTATTTTAAAAAGACTTCCACACAAATATGCTCAATATATTTTGATAAAATATACAAGTATACAAAAATATACAAGTATACAAATAAATATAAAAGTATACAAATAACATTGGAACCTCAACCAAAGTCCAACTTGTCATACACACTTTAATTCAAGATGGTACTTTACACTAAGGGTAAAATCTGTCAAATATTTAGAAAAAGCCTAAGAAGTCAATGAGATTGCATAGAATTAAAAAGCAAAGGAAACAAGGTGAAGAGATAGTTCACAAAATGGGTGAAAATGTTCTCTAGCTATATAACTAACAGGGGATAGTTAGAACAGTGTTTTTTTTTTTCATTGAAAATCCCCTTTCCTGAGAAACTTGTACATAACCTCAGGCAGACAACACAAACATTTGCGTTTCTTATTTATTTTCATTGAAAATCTCCTTTCCTGAGAAAACTGTACATAACCTCATGTAGACAACACAAACATTTGCTGATAATAAACTATAAGGAAACTTAAAGCCAAATCTTTGGTATACATATACTAATTTTACTGTTTATTAAAGATTAAATTAAAATTGCATACTAATGAGCTTGGTATGTTTAATTTTTACATGAAAAATGGAATCTCAGCTGACAATTTGATACATCAGATATGGAGAATCTTCAACATTTTCAAATCTAATTATTCTAAAATACATTTGTGTGTGTGCAAGAGAGAAAGAGGGAGGGGAGAGGAGAGAAGAGGAGGGGAGGGGAGGGGAGGGGAGGGGAGGGGAGAAGAGGAAAGGAGAGAAAAGGAAAGGAGAGGAGAGGAGAGGGGAGAGAGGGGGAGAGGAGAGAGATAGATAGAGATACAGATAGAGATAGAGATAGGGGGGAGAAAGAGGGAGAGAGAGGGAGAGAGAGGGAGGACCAAGAAGGCCAGAAGCAGCCTTGGCTGTCCTGGAATTTGGTCTTGTGGAAGAGGCTGGCCCTAAACTCACAGAGATCCACCTGCCTCTGCCTCTCAAATGCTGTGATTAAAGGCATACACTACCACCACCACCACCAGGCTCCTAGTACTCGTAACACTGCTGAGCCACCTCTCTTTTCCCCTTGACTAATATTTTGATTTTCTGTCACTGCTGAGAGTGTTACTCCACACAAAGACATAGTAGAAAATGGCTTAAGTATGTTTATGAACCATTTTAGAAATTGTTGAGAATTCTGTCCTCATATCAAGCCAAAATTCATTTAATATTTTTATGTAAAATTAAAGCCAAATTAAATCAAATAGCAACTTTTTAAAGACAGGGTCCATTACATAACCCTAGTTTGGTCTAGAACTTTCTATGTAGGTAGACCAGGCTGACCTAGAACTAACAAAGATCCACCTGGAGTGCTGGGGTTAAAGAAAGGAGTGTGCAAAGTGCACTTGTCATGTATTCAGAACCAAGGCAGCTGTGAAATCATGTGATATAAGACAGGAGTGTACTGCCAGAAAAATCTGATTCATTATGCACTTGATTTTGAATCAAATTTAGTCATTGCTTCTTCAGAAACTTAATTCTAAATTTTCATGATTCACACATTCAGTCATGAGATTCCCCCCAAATGGGGTCATGACCTACAGTTTAAGAAGTATATGATCGCCAGGCAGTAGGTAGTGGCACATGCCTTTCATCCCAGCACTTGGAAGGCAGAGACAGGTGGATCTCTGTGAGTTCAAGGCCAGTCTGGTCTAGAGAGCAAGTTCTAGGACAGGTTCCAAAGCTACAGAGAAACCCTGTCTCAAGAAACAAAAACAAAAACAAAACTCAAAAAGATAAAATACATGACCTACTATATATAGGTACAGAACTAAAAAATAATAACAATAAACCATCAATCCCTCTAAAAATTCAATCAGTAAATGGCAAATAAATATATATTTTTTAAAAGTAGTATAAGTGACTAATAAATATGTGAAAAACACTTAACATTCACAACCATCAGGAAAATGCAAATTAATACTATATTGAAACTGCAAAGTGGTGGTACATGTGTCATATCAGTACTTGGGAGGTAGAGGCAGACAGACAAAGAGGAATTTAAGGCTAGCCTCAGCTAAAAGCAAGTTTGGAGGCTAGTCTGGGCTATAGAAAATCCTATCTTAGAAAACCAACCTAATGGAACATTGAACTGAACAGAGAATTCTCAACAGAAGTAGTTCGAATGGCCAAAAGACACTTAAGGTCATGTTCAACCTCTTTAGCAATTAGGGACATGCAAATTAAAACAACTCTAAGATACCATCTTACACCTGTCAGAATGGCTTAAATCAAAAATACCAATGATAGCCTTTGCTGGAGAGGATGTGGAGTAAGGGGAACACTCATCCATTGTTGGTGGGAATGCAAACTTGTGCAACCACTTTGGAAATCAGTGTGGCGGTTTCTCAGAAAACTGGGAGTCAACCTACCCCAGGACCCAGCAATTCCACTCTTGGGAATATACCCAAGAGATGCCCAATCATACTACAAAAGTATTTGTTCAACTATGTTTATAGCAGCACTATTTGTAATAGCCAGAACCTAGAAACAACCTAGATGCCCCTCAATAGAAGAATGGATAAAGAAGGTGTGGCACATATACACTTTAGAGTACTACTCAGCGGTAAAAAAAAAAAAAAAAACAATGACATCTTGAATTTTGCATGCAAATGGATGGGAATAGAAAACACCATCCTGAGTGAGGTAACCCAGACCCAAAAAGAGGAATATGGTATGTACTCACTCATAAGTGGATTCTAGCCATAAATAAAGGACATAGAGCCTAGAATTCGTGATCCTAGAGAAGCTAAATAAGAAGGTGAACCCAAAGAAAAACATATTGTTATCTTCCTGGATATTGAAAATTGACAAAATTGCCGGGCAGGGGTTGGGAGCAAGGAAGTCAGGACCGCGAGGGGTGCGTTCACCCACTGAGACGGTGGGACAGATCTAATGGGAGATCACCAAGGCCAGCTGGAATGGGACTGATGGAGCAAGTGATCAAACCAGATTCTTTGAATGTGGCTGACGGTGGAGGCTGACTGAGAAGCCAAGGACAATGGCGATGGGCTTTGATTCTACTGCATGGACGGGCTCTGTGGGAGCCTTGTCCGTTTGGATGCTCACCTTCCTGGACCTGGGGGGAATTGGGAGGACCTTGAACTTCCTATAGTGTAGGGAACCCTGACTGCTCTTTGGCCTGGAGAGGGAGGGAGTGGGGGTGTGGGTGGAGGGGAGGGGAGGGAAGTGGAAGGAGGGGAGGAGATGGAAAATTTTAATTAAAAAAAGAAAACCAACCAATACACCCACCCACCCATCCACATCACTGAGATATTTATCTCACTCTAGTCAGAACAGTTATCATCAAGAAATGACAAAGGCTGGTGAAAATGTGGGGAGTTGGGGAACAAAGAAATCTTTTCCTATACACTGTTGTACATTAGTGCAGCAACTATGGAAATCAGTATGGAGGTTCCTCAAAAACTAAAATCAGAACTACTGTATGATTCAGTTATACCAGCCCTGGGAATATACACAAAGGAATATAAATCAGCACACCACACAGATACTTACACATCTATGTTTATTATGGTACTATTCTTAATAGTCAAAATGTAGAATCAGTCTAGTTACCCACTAATGGATAAATGAATACCAAATGGAGTTTTATTTAACCATAAATAATGAAATCATATCATTTGCAGGATAATGGACAGAACTGGAGATCATATTAAGTGAAATAAGTCAGAGCAGAAAGAGAAATAAATACTGTGTGTGTGTACACATACATGCACATACACATAAATGCCTGTGTATGACATGAAAGAAAAAGAGGTTCTATTTTGGAAGAGAAAGAAGACTAACAGAAAAGAGAACTGAGGACAGAAGAGGGCAGTGGGGGTGAATATGCCCAAAAAGTATATGACTTACTCCAATGAAAATGTAATAAAACTCATGACTTTGTCCAATTAACATTTGTGAATAAATTTTTAAAAGAAAACCATAGGAGAAAAAAATCAGGACTAAGCAAAGAATCCATAGATTAAGAATTTTTAGAATTTCAACGTATAATTTACCAAAGAAAAATTTGTCTTTGAGCACAAAATAAAAGCTTTTCCTCTGAGCAGCCTAGTGAAACGATGTCTCAAAAACAAACAAAAAAGAGAAACAAAATACAGAAGTAAACCAAGCTACAAAATAGAACAGTCAAAACATACATTGTATGTATATAACATTTAAATATTTACTACAAAATGTGTATCTGACAGTGGGTATATTTTTAAAATATTTAAAGAAATCATCAAACTCAACTGTAGGGAACTAAATGATTCAATTATAAGACGAACAGAAACTTTGCCAAAAGGGCCAATGGCAAGTAAGCATATAAAAAAATGTTATATTAGCTATTAGGGAAATATAAGTTAAAACTACAGTAAGAGGTCTTTATACATTTATTAGAATGGCTGAATTTAAAAAAATAGTAAAAATTTTAAACGCTAGAGAAGATGTGGAAAAGTACAATTTATATTTTGCTAGTGGGACTCAAACAGTACAGCTACTCTAGAAAATAATTTGGTCATTTCTTGAAAAGTTAAGCATTCAAATACTAGAAAATTCAGCAATTATAGTCCTGGGCAAATATCCCAGAAAAATGAAAACTTATGTTCACACAAGTATTTATGGCAGTTTTATTCATAATAGCTTAAAAACTGGAAATGACTAAGATGTTTTTCAAGAAATAAACAAAAATATCTGTGGTAAATTCATACTATAGACTACTTCATAATTTAAAGGAACAAATACTGACACATGTAGTAAAAAAAAAACAAGTGAAAAACAGGTTTCTCATCATAGTCTGCTACCATAATCACAACACTCAAGACAAGGGAAGAGAATAGTCATATGATCTCATCTATAAGAACTGTCCAAAATAGATAAATCTATAGAGACATGATATAAGTAGACTGGGCTAAGAATGCAGACTAACTGTAAATGATAAAAGGCTCAATTGTGGGGAGATGGAAAAATTATAAAATATGGATGATGAAGATGACCTCCGCCAGAACAGGCCTGAGGCAACAACCTCCAAAGGAACAGGTACAAGGGAGCCACCACTGAGGGAGTAGGCTGAGCCAGAGACCTCTGCAGAACCGGATGTGAATCAGCGACTTGCAACCAGGAGCCAGTGACCTCCACCACCAGAGCATGCCTGAGTCAACGCCCTCTGTTGGAGCAGACCCAAGGCAGCAACCTCAGGGGAAGCAGCCCCAAACAAGCAACGTGGGAGCAGGCCAGAACAACCCTCAGTATTGCAGAGGGACCACAGGGAATGCTGAAGGAACACCTCAGGGGTGATTGAAACCGTGGCCCTGACTGTACCACCAGAAGCAACCATCTGAGCCTTGGATCCACTGGCACCAGGAAGACTGATCACCAGAGATACAGCCAAGTACACCAATAGGAGAAAAGGTGGGTAGACAAGGTAAGAGCACACTCAGCACAACAAAGAGCAACACAACACCAATAAAAACTAGTGCTCCTGTAACAGTGATACTTTAACAACCAAATATAGTTGAAGCAGAAGAAAATGACCTAAAAAATAACTTTAGGAGAATGTTTAAGGCACTTAAAGAGGAATGAGAAATTCTCTCAAAAAAATGGAGGAAAAGACAAGCAAAAAATTAGAAGATATCACAAATCCCTCAAATAAAACCAAGAAAAAGCAATCAAACAGATGAAAGAAACCACTCAAGACTTGAAAACTGAAATAGAGACAATAAAGAAAACACAAACTGGGGGAATTATAGAAACAGAAATTATGAAAAAAATGATCAGGAACCACAAATGGAAGCATGAACAGCAGAATACAAGAGATGGAAGGGAAGAGAGAATCTCAAGAGCTGAAGATGAGATACAGGAAATAGACTCATCAGTCAAAGAAAACATTAAGTCTAAAAAAAAGCTTAACACAAAATATCCAGAGGATATGGGACACCATGAAAAGACCAAACCTAAAAATGATAGGTATGGAAAGATAACTTAAAGTTAACAAAATATTTCAGTTTAGAACAAGAGGATTCCCTTTTGTCCGGGCGGCGTCCCTGGGCTGCCAGGAATCCCTGATCCGGTGCAGTGGAGTTCCATCTGGACTGGTGAGTGTGTGCGACCCTGGGGCAACCTTCCCTGGAAGAGAGCACAGACCCCCCATCCCCCAGCTCCTGCTGCAGGCTTGTTCTCACGTCCCTGCCTCCCCCAAGCCTTCCCTAGTGTATTCTAGTGTCCTGCTCCTGTACTAAGGCCATCCACCCAAAGGGGTGAGAGTCGAGCCTCCAAGCAAGTCTGAGGATTCCTGCAAGGGAGTGCGGGCTCCTTCAGATTGTGCCACAAGGAATAGCTCCTGCTCCAGCACTGAGGAGATCCAACCAGATTCAGTCACAGCAAAGATTGGTCTAAGACACCAAGTACCTCCCGGCTCCATTTGAAGGAAGAGATGGGCAGGCACCAATGCAAGAACTCCTCCAACAACATGAAAGGCAACATGACATCACCAGAATCCAGACATCCCAAAACAACAAGAATTGAACACCTTACTCCAGAAGATTTAGAAGAAACCGACCTTAAACAGTACTTTATGAAAATAATAGAGGACTTGAAACAGGAGGTAAAAAACTGCCATTAAGAAATGGAGATGACAAACAAAAGGTAGACAAAAATAAATAAATCTCTCAAAGATACCCAAGAAAAACAAGAAAAAGCAATCAAACAGGTAAGGGAAACAGTACAAGACCTGATAAATGAAATGGAGGTAATGAAGAAAACACAATCTGAAGGAAGACTGGAAATGGAAATTCTGAGTAAACGAACAGAAACTTCAGAGACAAGTATTTCCAACCGAATACAAGAGATGGAAGAAAGAATCTTGGACTCTGAAGATACTATAGAGGAAATAAATTCACAGATTAAAGAACAAAACAAATCCAACAAATTCTTAACACAAAACATCCAGGAAATCTGGGACACCATGAAAAGACCAAACCTAAGAATAATTGGGGTAGAAGAAGGAGAAGAATTCCAACTCAAAGGCCCAGAAAACATATTCAACAAAATTATAGAAGAAAATTTCCCAAACCTAAAGAATATTCCTATGAAGGTACAAGAAGCCTACAGAACACCAAATAGACTGGATCAAAAGAAAGCATCCCTGCGCCATATAATAATCAAAACACAAAACATACAGAATAAAGAACAGATATTAAGAGCTGCAAAGGAAAAAGGTCAAGTAACATATAAAGGGAACCCTATCAGAATTACACCTGACTTCTCACTGGAAACCATGAAAGCCAGAAGGTCTTGGAGAGATGTGCTACAGACACTAAGGGAACATGGATGCAAGCCCAGACTACTATACCCAGCAAAGCTTGCATTCACCATTGATGGAGAAAACAAGATATTCCAGGACAAAAACAGATTTAAACAATACGTAGCCACAAATCCAGCCTTGCAGAAAGTAATAGAAGGAAAATCACAAACCAAGGAGTCCAACAACGCCCACAATAACTCAGATATCTAACGACCCTTCACTAGCACATCTCAAAGAAAGGAAACACACAATCTCTACTACCAAATAAAAAATGACAACCGGAGTTAACAACCACTGGTCATTAATATCACTTAATATCAATGGACTCAATTCACCTATAAAAAGGCACAGGCTAAGATATTGGATATGAAAACAGGATCCAACATTCTGCTGCTTACAAGAAACACACCTCAACCACAAAGACAGACATCTACTCAGAGTAAAGGGTTGGGAAAAGGTTTATCAAGCAAATGGACCTAAGAAACAAGCGGGTGTGGCCATACTAATTTCCAACAAAGTTGACTTCAAACTAAAATCAATCAGAAGAGATGGAAAGGGACACTTTATACTCATAACAGGAAAAATCCTTCAGAATGAAGTCTCAATCCTGAATATCTATGCCCCTAATATAAAAGCACCCACTTATGTAAAAGAAACACTGCTAGAACTCAAGGCAGTCATCAAACCTCACACACTAATAGTAGGAGACTTCAACACTCCTCTCTCACCAACGGACAGGTCAATCAGACAGAAATCTAACAGAGAATTGAAAGACTTAATGGAGGTAATGAACCAAATGGACTTAACAGACATCTATAGAACATTCTACCCAAATAAAAAAGAATGTACCTTCTTCTCTGCGGTTCATTGAACCTTTTCGAAATTGACCATATACATGGTAACAAAGCAAACTTGCACAGTTACAAAAAAATATTAGTAACCACCTGTGTCCTGTCAGATCACCATGGATTAAAATTGGAATTTAACAACAATGCTACCCCCAGAAAGCCTACAAACTCATGGAAACTGAACAGTCAACTACTGAACCACACCTGGGTCAAGGAAGAAATAAAGAAAGAAATTAAAGTCTTTCTTGAATTTAATGAAAACAAAGACACAACATACTCAAACCTATGGGACACTATGAAAGCAGTGATAAGAGGAAAGTTCATAGCACTAAGTGCCCACTTAAAGAAAACGGAGAAAGCACTCATTGGAGACTTAACAGCACACCTGAAAGCTCTTGAAAAAAAGAAGCAGACTCACCTAGGAGGAGTAGAAGACTAGAAATAATCAAACTGAGGGCAGAAATCAACAAAATGGAAACACAGAAAACAATCCAAAGAATCAATGAAACAAAAAGCTGGTTCTTGGAGAAAATCAACAAGACTGACAAACCCCTATCCAAACTAATCAAACGGCAGAGAGAGAACACACAAATTAATAAGATCAGAAATATAAGGGGGAAAAAACCACAGACACAGAGGAAATTCAGAGAATCATTAGATCTCACTACAAAAGCCTGTATGCCACAAAATTGGAAAATGTAAAAGAAATGGACACTTTTTTAGATAAGTACCATATACCAAAGTTAAACCAGGACTAGGTAAATGCTCTAAATAGTCCTGTTAGTCGCGAAGAATTAGAAACTGATCAAAAACCTCCCTACCAAAAAGAGCCCAGGACCAGATGGTTTCAATGCAGAATTCTACCAGAACTTTCAAGAAGACCTAATACCTATACTCCTTAAGGTATTTCATAATATAGAAACAGAAGTCATTGCCAAATTCCTTTTATGAGGCTACAGTTACCCTGATACCTAAACCACACAAAGACCCAAACAAGAAAGAGAATTACAGGCCAATCTCACTCATGAACATTGACGCAAAAATTCTCAATAAAATACTGGCAAACCGAATCCAAGAACACATTAGAAAAATTATCCACTACGATCAAGTAGGCTTCATCCCAGAGATGCAGGGCTGGTTGAATATATGAAAATCTATCAATGTAATCCATTATATAAATAAACTGAGGAAAAAAACATATGATCATCTCATTAGATGCTGAAAAAGCATTTGACAAAATTCAACACCCCTTTATGATAAAGGTCTTGGAAAGAATAGGGATACAAGGGTCATTCCTAATATATAAATATAATAAAGGCTATTTACAGCAAGCCAACAGCTAATATCAAACTAAACGGAGAGAAACTCAAGGCCATCCCACTAAATCCAGGAACATGGCAAGGCTGTCCACTCTCTCCTTATCTCTTCAATATAGTGCTTGAAGTCCTAGCAATAGCAATAAGACAACATAAGGGAATCAAGGGGATTCAAATTGGAAAGGAAGAAGTTAAACTTTCATTATTTGCAGATGATATGATAGTGTACATAAGCGACCCCAAAAACTCCACCAAAAAACTCTTACAGCTGATAAATGCCTTCAGTAACGTGGCAGGATACAAGATCAACTCCAAAAAATCAGTTGCCCTCCTATACGCAAAGGATAAGGAAGCAGAGAGGGAAATCAGAGAAGTATCACCTTTCACAATAGCCACAAATAGCATAACATATCTGGGAGTAACTCTAACCAAGGAAGTGAAGGATTTATTTGACAAGAACTTTAAGTCTTTGAAGAAAGAAATTGAAGAGGATACCAGGAAATGGAAGGATCTCCCCTGCTCGTGGATTGGGAGGATCAACATAGTAAAAATGGCAATTCTACCAAAAGCAATCTATAGATTCAATGCAATCCCCATCAAGGTCCCATCAGAATTCTTCACAGAGATTGAGAGGACAATAATCAACTTTATATGGAAAAACAAGAAACCCAGGATAGCCAAAAAAATCTTATACAATAAAGGTACTTCTGGAGGCATTACCATCCCTGACTTCAAACTCTATTACAGAGCTACAGTATTGAAAACAGCTTGGTATTGGCATAAAAACAGAGAAGTCGACCAATGGAATCGAATAGAAGACACGGATCTTAACCCACAAACCTATGAACACCTGATTTTTGATAAAGGAGCCAAAAGAACACAATGGAAGAAAGAGGGCATCTTCAACAAATGGTGCTGGCATAACTGGATGTCAACCTGTAGAAGAATGAAAGTAGATCCATATCTACCACCATGCACAAAACTCAAGTCCAAATGGATTAAAGACCTCAATATTAATCGGAACACACTTAGCTTGATAGCAGAGAAAGTGGGAAGTACTCTACAACATATGGGTACAGGAGACCGTTTCCTGCGTATAACCCCAGCAGCACAGACATTAAGGGCAATATTGAATAAATGGGAACTCCTGAAGCTGAGCAGCTTCTGTAAAGCAAAGGACACTGTCACTAAGACACAAAGGCAGCATACTGTTTGGGAGAAGATCTTCACCAACCCTGCAACTGACAAAGGTCTGATCTCTAAAATATATAAGGAACTCAAGAGACTAGATTTTAAAATGCTAATTAACCCATTTAAAAAATGGGGCTCTGAACTGAACAGAGAATTCTCAACAGAAGAATTTCAAATGGCCAAAAAACACTTCAGGTCATGCTCAACGTCCTTAGCGATCAGGGAAATGCAAATCAAAACAACTTTGAGATACCATCTTACACCTGTCAGATTGGCTAAAATCAAAAACACCAATGACAGCCTGTGCTGGAGAGGTTGTGGGGTAAGGGGTACACTCATCCATTGCTGGTAGGAATGCACACTTGTGCAATCACTTTGGAAAACAGTGTGGCGGTTTCTCAGGAAATTCGGGATCAACCTATCCCAGGACCCAGCAATTCCACTCTTGGGAATTTACCCAAGAGATGCCCAATCATACTACAAAAACATTTGTTCAACTATGTTCATAGCAGCATTATTTGTAATAGCCAGAACCTGGAATCAACCTAGATGCCCTTCAGTGGAAGAATGGATGAAGAAACTGGAATATATACATATTAGAATACTACTCAGCAGTAAAAAACAATGACATCTTGAATTTTGCAGGCAAATGGATGGAAATAGGAAACACTATTCTAAGTGAGGTAACCCAGACCCAAAAAGATGAACATGGGATGTACTCACCCATAATCGGTTTCTAGCCATAATTAAAGGACATCGAGCCTATAATTCGTGATCCTTGAGAAGACAATAAGAAGATGAAGCCAAATAAAAACATACAATTAGCCCCCTGGATGTTCGAAGTAGTTAAGATTGCCAGGCATAAATTCAGGGTGGGGTGGGATGGGGTCAAGGGGAGATGGGGAGAGAAAAGCGTGAAGGTGAGGATGGGGAGAGCTTGGGGGAAGGGGATGCTTGGGATATAGGAAGGGTGGACATGGGAGCAGCGAAGCATATATCTTAATTAAGGGAGCCAGCTGAGGGTTGTCAAGAGACTTGCCTCTAGAGGGGTTCCCAGGTGTCCAGGGAGATGCCCCCAGCTAGTTCCTTGGGCAGCTGCAGAGAGGGAACTGAAAAAGGCCAGATCCTATAACCATACTCATGAATATCTTGCTTATCACCATAGAACCTTCACCTGGCGATGGATGGAGATAGAGACAGAGCCCCACATTGGAGCACCAGACTGAGCTCCCAAGGTCCTGATGAGGAGCAGAAGGAGGGAGAACATGAGAAAGAAAGTCAGGACCGTGAGGGGTGCGTTCACCCACTGAGACGGTAGGACAGAACTAACGGGAGATCACCAAGTCCAGTTGGAATGGGACTGATGGAACATCCGACCAAATCAGACTCTCTGAAAGTGGCTGATGGTGGAGGCTGACCGAGAAGCCAAGGACAATGGCGATGGGCTTGGTCTCTACGACAAGGACGGGCTCTGTGTGATCCTTGTCAGTTTGGTTGCTCACCTTCCTGGACCTGGAGGGAGTCCAGGAAGGCAAGAAATAAACTGCCAAGCTATTTTCCTGAGATTTGAACTATTATTGTCCCATCAGCAGTTTCTGGAAAATGTAGCTTATATACGTATAAGCACATTTATTTGGCTTGTCCTCAAAGGACTATTTTATAGATGCTAGTTTGGTCATATTCGTGTGTGTGTTTGTGTGTGTG
This sequence comes from Arvicola amphibius, assembly GCF_903992535.2. Taxonomy (NCBI): domain Eukaryota; kingdom Metazoa; phylum Chordata; class Mammalia; order Rodentia; family Cricetidae; genus Arvicola; species Arvicola amphibius. The sequence goes on along the minus strand of NC_052065.1, from coordinate 33,851,688 downwards.
TGTATGTATGTATATATAGTGTGTATATATACATGAGGACCTTGGACTCAACATAGTGTAGAGAACCCTGATGGCTCTTTGGCCTGGAGAGGGAGGGAGTGGGAGTATGGGTGGAGGGGAGGGGAGGGAAGGGGGAGGATGAGGGGAGCAGATGGCAATTTTTAATAAAAAATAAATAAATAAAAATAAAATAAAATAAATAAAAAAAGAATAAACATCAGGAATATATGGGATAACAAAGGATCTAACATTTGTGTTCAGATACAATACAAAGAAATAAAGTATAATACCAAAATTTTGAAAGAAAAATGAGTTAAAATCTGCTGAAAAGTGGAGAGAATATCAAACAAAATAAGCGCAAATAAACTCAAACTGAGACACAAAAACTACAGAAACTAAAGACCAAGAACTGAAGAAACAATACAATTCAACTTTAGTAGTTAAAGGCCCCACTCTTGGTAATAGAACTAGAAAGAAAATCAGTAAGAACACAGAAAATTTAAGCAACCCTATACATACATATACACATATGTATATACAACTATTCTTTAACTATTGATGCACCTAATAGCTAATGATTAGTCTTTGAATTGCAATATGGAGAGTGGAAAAAGGCAGAAGTTAACAGTTATTATGATGACCAAATTTGCAATACAATTTGTTTCACACACATGAACCAGATGATGCAAAAAAAACAGATAATCTACTAAGTAATAGTTTGTGTGAGATGTAAATTCTAGTCTTGATACTACTATCATATGACAATGAATAAGCAATTACCAATGATGAGTTCTTTCTGAGCTTTGCTTTCCTACTTCAAAACTGGAGACTTTGTTTCAGATAATCTCTAAGGACTCTAGTTAACTATGAACATGTGATTCGGGTATTGAGCATTTGGGGTAATGAGGTTTCGGGAGGCTAGAACAGCTTTATAGCACTGAGGTATTCAACAGATTAACTCAAAAGGATTATTAAACAAGGGTAAATAGAAGAGATGCAACATGGAACTGATGTAAGAAATAAATTGTCATGGGGCTATGACTGGGGCAGTTATATAGATGCTGACCCAGTGGAGCAAAGAAACATAAGGTGTAATTCTGGAAGAATATGTCAAGGCCAAACTGGATTGTTGTGAAAGACATGGAGAATCATAATGACTGAAGTGAAACGAAGACAGTGATTCACAACAATCTTTTACTGAAAACCTGTCATAGGCATGCCCTTTAAGACTTTTAGAGAATAGAATACTACAAACCTTGCCATTTCAGTTATTTAGTGTGACAATCATATAAAATTTTAGAGGCCAAAATAAGATCGTTTTATTTGCTTACAATCCAATAGGTTAGCAATTTGAACTACAAACAGCTGGAAAGCTTTGCTAATCTTTTCTAAGATTTCTCATGCAGTTACAGTAGCAAATTGGTTGGGACTGAAAGGTCTAAGATGGCTTCACTCCTGTCTAGTTAACGGAGCCTTTCTCCTAATATCATATTACTTCATCCAGCAAGCTAGCTGGAGCTTCAAAACATTGCATCAGGATTTCCAGGGAACAATAAAAAAGTTAACCTAGGTTAAGTTCCCTACTAGCTTATACTATAATGTATCAGTCAAAGCAAGTCACAAAGATATTCCATATTTAAGGAGTAGACAAACAGATTCCATCTTTTGACAGGAGCAATTGCAAAGTAACACTGCAAAAGGGTGTGCTACACAGATGAAAAGACGGGGCATCCATTAAGTATTCTGTCATACTGTCCCATGTTAGTAATGAGTATTGAGCACATTTAGTCCCAGCTTCAGAGGTGGGAAGAACCACTGAGGTAAAAAAGATGAGATCTGGAGGTACATCTAGGATGGAACAGAGGAATAGGGAACATTCTAGACAAAGGCACTACAGAACGACTTGTGCTTAGACTCTAATGAATACAAACTTGGATAAAATAGGCAGAAAAGAGGATTTTGAAAAGTATATGTAAGATGGTAAGGAAGGTTATGATATGAGTGAAACATCTTGATTTCCATGGTTTCTGGCTTAAGCACACTATCTGTTGTGCAGTGAGAAACTAAGGCCCTGTGGTGGCCTAATGACAGTGATAGTGATAAGAAAATGAGGAAACTTTTAAAGAGACTGTGGAAAGTATTCTAAGTGGAAGATAAGTTGAATCTTGGAGGGTGGCCTTGAAATCAGGTCAAGAAAGGGGCCTAGAGTTTCCCTAAAAACCAGATGCTTACCTAGAAAGGCTAAAGAACAGTTTTTACAGGTTCATTTATTTAGTACTATAAAAACGTTGAAGATTTAAGTTAGTCATCCTAGTGCTAGCTTTATTTAGACTCATGACACAGATATACGCACAAACATGCATGCATCTCCCTCTCATTATAAAATGTAAACTCATCCTCTAAGAAAATCTTACTATGTAGCACACAGGTAGTGATTATCATTGAGTCCTTCTTCTCCCCTTTGTCCTCTTATAAGTGAGACAGTCTTTTAAGTGAGACCAAGCTGGCTTCAAACTCAGATGCAGTCTCCTGAATGCTGGTATTAAAGGCATGTGCTATCATATCCATATAAGAGGTAAGTTTCATGTGAAACAAGTAGGATACAGATGTTTACTATATCTATTTATATTTTAAAGATAGCCAAATAAACATTTAAAAAGATAGTCCAAATATTACATAATGGACAAGAATTCCAGCACTAATTCTAACACTTGGGAGGTGGAGGCACTTGAATCTCTGTGAGTCTGAGGCCAGGTTGGTCTATATAATGAGGTCTAGGAAAGTCAGAGTTACATAGTGAGACCCTGTCTCAACCATGCGTGTGTGTGTGTATTCAGTTTAGCTATTAATTGAATAAGGAGCAGCAATTCTCCTCCATACATTTTTGAGGAATAAAATGTAGAAAATTTTAAGTGTCCTATACTCTGCAAATAGCAATTTAGTTTTATGCCTGCAAATAATACATATGTAAATTGGTTACAGGATAAGGAAGTATGACATTTAGGTGCCATAATGAGTAGAAAAAAACAAAATTTAATGGAAGTTTGAAGATGGATTAAGGAATGATATCCAACAGAGTGGAATGAATCTGAGGCAGTATGTAGTGGGAGGTCTTTTGCTGACACAATATTTGGAAGGTACTGTCCCAGATAAGATTGACAGGACAACAAAAGGACGGTGTTTCAGCCATGAACAAAGGTTCAAGGTATGTAAATATGAAAATGAAAGTTAGATTACTGGTAATGCACAGGAGGGGAGACAGCAAGAAAACAGCTCAGAGGTAACACCTGAAATGGACTTGAGAGTTATTTCACCTAGTTCTCCTGAAATCTGAAGCAGGAAAGAAGTATTTGCATTTGAAGAATTACAAAACTGAACTAACAGACAATAAAAAATGAACATTTATCTTCCCTTTTCCATATAGTGAATTACAGCCATTGCTTGGTGAATTAACAGGTGGAGAAAATTCTCCAGGAGAGATACATCTTCTTTGCCCTTGGTGCTATTCAGACTGAGCCACCATACTACACAGAAACCATAAGGGGAAAGTAAATTTCTGTTGCATATTCTAAAGATAAAATATTATAGGGAGATATTTGAGTGGGCATGCAAATTTTTAAAATTTCATCCTCAATATGCTTCTCAAAATTGAAGAGATTTCCTGTAAAAATGCTTTTTAATTTAACACTTGAGAAATCATAGAATTCACTCATGTTGTAAAGACTCTGAGAAGACAGGCTTTGTCAGTGCCAACAGTATTTTGAAAAATTACAGGGTTTGTGGATATAGCTCAGTGGCAGAATACATGTTTAGCACATGTAAGGTCTCAGGTTTAATCTCTAGCATTAAAAAGATAAAGAAGTTATAAATGGCTTACTTTTGGGGGAAGTAATCAAGTTAATACACTCGATGAATGCTTTACCTAGGATTTCCTGTATAGAAAACACGAGTCAATGAATGTTAGTTAATTCTGAGCTATTTCCATAGCTTTTTGTATAAAATATGGCAATTTTATGAACTCAATTTTTATGAACATGATTCTTCCATGTTGAGAACACTAATAAAACCACCAAAACTTGCCATTTGATTCAACCTCTGGATGTTACACAGACCTCTCATGCATTCATATTTACTATGGAAGAGTTTTTAATTTTTTTTACACATTTTGAAGATAAAACTATCAAGAACACCATAGATTATTTACTCTTGCTTTAATTAATCAGACAAATGTTTCTGACAAGAAGCAATTCTATTAAGCATAATAATGTAATGAGTGTACTAAACATTGCTCAGTCTTTTATCCTTAATAGACTAGTTATTCCATGCAATAATCCTAGATATTATTCGTTTTACAAATAAGAGACACAAATAAATTAAATTCATTCAAGGTTGCACAGCTAACAGTGAAAAAAGCAGGATCCAAACATGGGTTTCTGCCATTCTATTCCATCATTCAAATTCTAGTTAACTAGTTATTGTGAATTATAGCATAATTCTAACAATCTCATTCCCAGGAATTACTCTAGAAAAATACAAACTTACGTGCACACAAATACTTACATGTAAATTTTTACAGCAGCTCTACTCATAATCACCAAAACTCAAAAATGCCCTTCCACGTTGAACAACTAAACAAATTGTGATATATCTATATCATGGTCTATTCTATGCAGCAACACAAAGGAAACAAAATATTAATATAACAATTTTTATGATGTGAGTTCTCAAAAGCATTATGTTGTGTACAAAACCAAGATTCATAAGATGACATCTATTTTATATATTAAAACAAAAAATTATAATGGAATACAAATTAATGGCATCCAGATATTAAAGTAGGAAGATTCTGTGATTAAGCTAGTATAAAAGAGTTTTCTGGGGGTAAAGGAACCCTTCTGTACTTAGATTGAGGTGGTGGTTACATGAAAGTATACAAGTTAAAATCCATAGGAATTCATACAACTCTCAGAATTTCTATTTAGCTTTATAATTTTTTAAAGACATGTCATCCTTTTGGTTAGTACTAATTGCTGTACTCTTATCTTCTATATACATTTAACAGAATTTATTATTAAAATAGATTAGAATATAGACATTTTAGAAATTATAATATCCTTCCCATCATGAAATTTTTATTGCCCTTGGGGACCCTTTACTTAACTTACCAGGTTGGGCCTGTATTAGACTCAAAATTTCCTGTCTTGTTCATAACACAAGGTGCAACCAACCAATGTTTACTAAACTGACTGGCTCTGGCAATGTGGAGGAAGTGACAAACACATGGTCATTAATAAAATCTCTACTAGATAGACTAAATCTAGCTCTAATTTCTAATGAAACAATTACATCTAGATAGGCTAAATCTTGCTCTAATTTCTAATGAAACAGTTACTAAATTGTTAAAGATTTGCTCAGGAACTACAAGGCATAGAATTTTGAAAGAAAGCAGACAGCTCACTGCCAGTGGTATAGAAGTTTTTAAAGCCTAAAATAGGCAGAAACTAAACAACAATTACTCCATGCTCCCTAATCATAAATTTCAATGGGCTAAGTAAAAGATATATAAAGAAAGAGGTATGTATTGACTTTCTAGATATGTGATGTCTTGCATTAGGCAACTTATTTTAAGGGATCACATGTCTGCTCATATATGTAAATCTTTCAGAGGCCATCATCCTACTCTTAAAATAAAAAAAGCTTGCCAAACTGAAGGGCAATCTGGCAGGGAAGTGAAGTTGCAGAACAAATTACCACTCTCATATCCAGAGACCAGGAACCTACAGAGTCACAGGTTTGGGCACATAAGCCTATAAGAATTTTGAATAAAAAATTCTATGATTAGCCATAGTGTGAAGCTCCTGTGTTCCACAGAGTAGTTTCTACCCCTTTAAAAAGCTTTTCCTACACCAGACTTTCATGGTGAAGACCAGGGAAAATCTAAGAGAAAGCTCCTGTAGTGGTACCTGGCTGGCTGACTGCAACAGTCTGCCGTGAAACTCACCCAGACCATGTTCTCTAATATTTAATACAGAGGAAATGGATAAATCCTCAGGGAGGAGAACATTAGTATACCAAATGGGGTGTGGTAAGGGGTAGGAGCAAAGAGAAAGAAGCCCTACACAAGAAGAATGAACAGGTAACCTCTAACCTTGCTAGAAACACACTCAAGACCCAGGTTCACTAGAACCTGACTAATCAGATAATCAGAAAACACCTTCTCCTCAAACAACCACACCTGACATACCATCTACCTAGTAACAGTGGGATACAATTGGAAAAACTATAAAAACCTACTTTTGGAAAGCATCACAATGGACAACCCAAACCAAGTACTGTAAAAATGAAGTTATCATGGTGGTTAGAAAGATGGCTCAACAGTTAAGAGCACTTGCTGCTCTTACAGAGGACCCAGGTTCAGTTCCCAGAAACCACATGGTGGTTCACAAACATGTTCAACTCCAGTTTGAGGGAAATCAACCTCTACAAGCACCAAGCACACAAGATAGTACACATACTTGTAGGCAAAACACTCATTCACATTAAGTAACACTAAAAATGATATCACTAGAGGAATAGGAACTCTCTGGTGTCCTTACCCTGCCTTCCACCTACACACACCCAAGCCAACAAAAACAGAACAGGCCAACTCCTCACTAAAGACTTAGAAAAAGAACCAGAGCTTTCCAACTACTAAAAATTTATCAGAATCTCTTGCCCATGTACAGTTTTCAGGATGTTCAATGAGGTGTATCAAAAGGTAAGAAAATACCCCAAGTTACAAAGGAGTCACTGGGTCCAAACATAGTAGTAGTACAGATGTTGGGACTATAAAAAACTGAAACATAAAATAATTATGATTCGTTAACACGTCTAATGAATAAAATAGATAATACGCAAGCCCAGATAGATAACTTCAGCAAAGAAATAGAACCTATGAGAAAAAGTATATTTACTAGAAATACTAGAAATACTAAAGTTTAAACAACAACAACCCAGTTTGATGCAGCCAAGAAAATTATCAATGAACTTGAAGGTTATGTTTATTGATCAGGCCATTAAAAATTAAAACAAAAGAGGACAAAGGAAAAAAAGAACTAAGCACACAAGGGTTCAAAGACCACAAAAAATTAAACAAAAGGGTAAAAAAGGAAGAAAAAAACCAGCATGAAGGGACTGGAGTGATGGCTCAGTGGTTTAACCCATTTGCTGCTCTTGCATAGGACAGAGACCCAACAAAGGACCTGACACCCTCTTCTGGCCTTCACAGACACTGCAGACATGTGGTACAGACATACATGCAGACAAAAATAAACATAAAAAGAGGAAAACAGCATACAATATTCAAGAACTGTGAGCCACTAACAGTACAACAAACTTGGAATTGGAATTATAGACAAACGAAAAAAGCAAAATACATAGACTTATTTGAAAAAATACTGGCTGAAAGCCAGGCGCGGTGGTGGCAAAGACCTTTAATCCCAGCACTGGGAGCGGGTGCATGCGTTCGTGCGTGCGTGCATGCGTGTGTGTGTGTGTGTGTGTGTGTGTGTCTGAGTGTGTAGAGGCAGGCTGATCTCTGTGAGTTCAAGGCCAGCCTAGTCTACAGAGTGAGTTTAAGGACAGGCTTCAAATCTACAGAGAAACCCTGTCTTGAAAAAAATGGCTGAGAAATTACATACATAAACCACAGAAAAAAAGAAGCTTGGAGAATATTAAACAGGATAAATATGAAAATATACAGCCATATCTAGGTGTATCATACTTAAACTGCTTAAAAATCAAGGCAAAGAACCCTTAAGGAAGCCAGAATCAGAGAGAGACATTAGAAACACACAAGGATAATAGGATAGTAATTATACAAGACTTAACTAGAGGATATGTAACAGTGGAAGCATACATTGAAGGAAAGGAAAAATCTCTTCCAACCATTATTTTATATCATACAAAATGTCCTTATAAAGTGAGTGGAATATGAAAACTTTCTTAGACAAACAAAAACAGAATTTACTGCCTTCCAACCTACCCTAAAAATGTTAAAGGAAATTCCTTTTTCATTAAGATTATATTTTATTTTAATGTAACATTTTTATTAATTCTTTGAGAATTTCAGAATGCATACAATGTATTTTGATCACATCCATCACCTTCTCTTCCCTCTAACTTCTCCAAGATCCACCCTCACCTCTCTCCCAATTTCATACGCCTTTTGAAAACTAACTCACTTAAAGTACAATTTGTGCTGTCCATATAAAGCATGGATAATCTATTAGGGACTATACTCCTAAAGAAAACTGACTCTCCTTTTCCCAGCAGCTATCATTCTCAACAGCTCTTCAAATAGAAGTGGAAGCTTATGAACTCCTGCTTCCCCTCCATGCTGGAATGCTGACTAGCTAAAGAAAATTAGTTAAGCAAGTTTGAAAACTAGAATTAACAAAAGAAATAAAAAGGAGGGGCTGGAGAGATGGCTCAGCGGTTAAGAGCACTTACTGCTCTTCCAAAGGTCCTGAGTTCAATTCCCAGCAACCACATGGTGGTTCACAACCATCAGTAATGAGATCTGGTGCCCTCTTCTGGCCTGCAGGCATACATGCAGACAGAATACTGAGAATACTGTACACATAATAAATAAATAATATTTAAAAAATAAAAAGGACTGGAGAGGAAATAGATGACAGTAGAGTATGACATTTTATTTTTGAATGTTTAAAAGTCAATTTTCCATCTATCAGTCAAAGACCAATTTTACAAGCAAGTCTTCTAAGACAGCAGCCTCACAAATGCTAGATAAATTGCTTTCTACACAAAAAGACATAAAACAAAACCAAAATTCTACAGCTAATGTTATTATTGATGAGAGATGGGAACAAGTTAAGTGTTTCCCTTTTCACTACGATTCTGGAGAAGAAAAATGTCAGAATACTAATATAACTTATTTACAATACCCACTACAAAACTATAGTACTCAAGAAAGTGGTGTTAACATAGTGTATCATGGCTGAGGATGAGGCTCAGCAGTAGAGCACTTGCCCAACATACTTTAGGTAATGATATCTACCCTAAGCACTGCAAAAAAAAGGTAGTATAATTAATGGGAAAATGGTTAGAACACACAGATTCATGGAGCACAGCAGTTCAGGACAGATGCACAGATGCAAAAGCAATTTAATAAATAAAAGATAGACTTTTCAACAAATGGTGTAATAAAATATCACATATGTGGGAAAATGAACTTCAACACATATTTCACTTTCATGACTTACTGGAATACAAATTGGTAGAACCACTTTAGAGGACAGTTGGTCCACTTCTGTCAGAGAAAGATCAGCAATTCCATTTCCATGTATTTATCCAAAAGGAACTGAAAACTTATACTCACATAAAGACCTATAAGCTAATATTTGCCACACCTGTTGTCCTCTAGCTTACACACATGTAATTCAAAACTAGAGGTATAGTTCAGTATGTATCTTGTACAAGGAAAGCCCCAGACAGGCTCAATCCCCAGCACCACAATAAAAACCAGAAGTATACCAAGAAACATTTCTAGGGGAAAAAAATTTACCAGAGTCACCATATGCACCATTTTTGTTTGTTTTTTTTTAAGGACACATTTTTGTTTGTTTTGAGGCAAGGTCTCATATAGTCCAAGCTGTTCTTGAACTTGTTATATAGACCAGGTTGGCCTTGATTTCCTGATCCTCATGCCTATTATGTTCCATTCCCTTAAGAGCTAGGTATATATTTTGGTACAAGAATAGATGTGATCATCAAGTCAAGTTGGGAAGAAAACCATGAGAGTTCCCATCACTATGTATCAGGTTTCTTTTTAAAAACACATTTATTTTTGAAATAGGAAAATAAACAACACATCTTGAAATTCAAAAGGTACACATTAGAGCTTATGCAATGAAAAGTCTCATTTTCAAACTACTAGTCCAGGCCACCAAACTGTCAGTACTTGAATAAGCCCTTCAGAAATTCTGTGTCTATGTATATATGTAAATATGTATATATATATATGTGTGTGTGTGTGTGTGTGTATATATATATATATGTATATATATATATATATTCATTCTTGCCCTCAACTCATCTGTTTACATGAATGGCAACACCTGCTTCTACTGTTTTTGGTATTTCTAATTCTATACACTATAGATTACACAATATATAGTGTAATACTCTTGTAAAAACTAAGCCCTGACTGATACTCAATATTCACCAATCTTCTGCTACTATAGGCAATATTCCAAGTAACTCCTAAGTATTTGTTGAATAAATTCTTAGATAAAGTGCTAAGTCAAACGTTATGTTTATAAATATGGACAGCTCTTTTCAAGTTACTGAGTTAAATATCAGGAATTCTAAAATTTTGTCTTAGGAGGAAATAAAATCTAAGATTATATCATCGCACAATTTTCAGGAGAAATACATAACTCCTATGATACACAAAATGAGCGTCTTACTCAGTTCCTCATGTTTCTAAAGATCATTATATTTTTATATAATGAATTTCATCCTGCAAGTTGTTGAAAAAAATCTGTTATGTAAAGAATGTTACCTTTGAGATCGTCTTCCAGAACAAAGGTCAAAGCCTGATGCCTCACACTGGTGGATCTTGACCACTCCACAGTATGATACTGGATTCTTCACTGCAACCACAGGGATACTTCAAAATTTGAATAAATAAAACATAGTTACAAAGAATCCTTTGTCCTTATTATAATGCCCAAATAAGCATTTCTTCTTTTAGGTAAAAATTATTTTGAAAAGGGGGAGGAGCTAAAGGCAAAATTGCCAATGTTCCTCTCATTGCATGGTGGTAGACTCCCTAGTATTTTTTCTTAACTACAAAACATAATACACAAGAATTTTGTGATAAAACTTGAATGGGTGTTGAGGAAACCCAGGAGTTCCTTTGATAATAGTTGTTTAAGATGAGAGAGCAGTTGACCCATTTGCGTGCATGTCCTTCCAAAACCACACTGCCTCCCTCTGGCTTTTCACTCATTACCAATTATGTATTATTGCTGTAAAGGTTCCCGATTTGTTCACAGTTCCTTATATCCACTTTTTGAATGGTCTCCCACAATGTCTCTGGACTTGGTCATGAAAGCACTCTTGTGATTTAGCAATGTAATAATAGCAAATGTGACAGGAGCAGACATTTGAAAAAAGTACTTGTGTACTGGCTGGTGCTTGCTCTTACTTGCTTCTCTCTTTTGGGACTCTGAGACTACTACACTAATAAGTCCAGACTAGCCACCTAGAAGAGACCACCACATGGAATGATGAGCCATCCAAGCTTAGGGCCTCCTACCTAAACAACTAGTCTACCAAACATTAGTTGTCTATGCAAGGCCACCCTAAATCATCAAGCCACTAACTAAGCACTTTCTCTTATTCCTAAAATCTAACTAGAACAGGCTACTTAAAAGTATGTGACCCAACACATACAGCAAGAGGAAGAGGTTTACGCTGTACATAAAGTTTCAAATATAAAAACTTCCACCACCTGAATGAAAATATGAAAAAATATTATAGAAAAAAATGTTTCAGTCTTCCAAAGTCTCACAAATGTGCTGTCTGCCATCACAGATGGCACACACACAAAATTAAAAAAAAATGACAAATTTCCATTTAGTCACAGAAGTATCTTAATTATGATATATTTAAAACAAAGCCTTACACTCCACAGTTCCACTTGTAATGATAAATCCAGAATTCCAGAAATTACTTGCAGGCTTAATGAAAACTGAACAATTTCCCTTAATGAAGCCTAAAATGCAAGAGATATGAACCTAATTAAACCTTTTTCTACCAGCATGCTTAAGTGGCATCGTCTAGCATCATAGCATCTCTTACCAATACTCACAGAAGATAGTAAAAGTCATCTATCAACATTTTGGTGGAAGTTTATACAGAAACATCACCTCTGTTGGAATGAAAGGTGGAACACTGAGGAAATGACTTAAAGTTCTTTTAGGCACCACTGGATACTTTTCTGAAGTACACACACATGCCATTTAAGAAAAGTTTAATACCTTAAGAAGTATCTGCCCTATCTTTGAAATAAAGCTCAAGCTCTTTAATGAAATTCCACAAAGCCTGTCAATTTACTGCTTACCTTTTCCCCCAAATCCAACCAAACCTGTATGAATCCTTGATTCCTCTTTCCTCCACTTCAACAATGTCACAACAACGGCTATTTCCTCTGCCTGGCAATCTCTTCTCTCTACCCTTTACCTTATTTATTATTATTCATTCTCAAGGCTCCAAGGACATTCCACTGGTTTCAGTCACAGAAAATTAATTCTATCTTTTCTTGCTATGTGACCTTGTGCAAGTTGGCTCTGTTTCACCATTTTAAGATTCACATCTCTGAGAGATATGCTCTGCTCAGAGAGCTATCCAGTGCTCAACATAAAGGAAATTGTTACTAAATCTCTGTTGCTATTATTTTTATTATTCCATAAGGTAATAGCCATTGTCTTTCCTAGAACTAGTAGTCAGACATTATCTGTTGAAAAAAATAGTCCCTTGGATCCTACCTTAATACCTAACACTTTAAACGTTATTTCCAACAAACAGCATTTTGTGGGGGGGTAAGGGAAGATGAAATAAAAGGTTACAGAGCACATATTACTTCAACTAAATTCTCACCACCATTCTCAAAGATATGATTTGGCACATGAAGAAACTGAGGCACAGAGAAGTAAACTAGCCAAGATAAGTGGAAGAGCAGAATATGAGTCCAAGTTTGCCTGATTCCATTGCCTGTAGTGGATATATGACATCAAAGGATTCCCTAACTCATGGACTTTGTCATCTAAGAGCAGAAGGCCTTAAAGATGGATATGTACAGTTAACATCCTGTTAAGTGACTCCCAGATATCTATTATCTACTCTTCGGATCCTTAACCAGGCCTCTGTTCCCATCAGCAGAACATTCCTCCTCTTAACTGCTGAAAAGATTCCTCAAATTCTTTCCACTGGACATTAAGCTCTTACTTAAGGGGATGAGTATATTTCTCCCTTTATAGCCCTAGCAAATAGAAAACACTATGTTTGCTGAATGAATTAAGTGGAAATTATATTAATGACCACAAAGTTGAGAGTTTTCATAGTACTAAAATTTGACATAGGGAAACACACAACAAGAACAGTGAAAGGGAGAGGATATCTTAAATACTTTTACCATTGGTCATGATTTCTCTATCTAGTATCAGAGATTCCACTTGATTTACAAACATGATTGGTAGCTACAGTGAGACTTTACCTCTGGGGCCCTGCCCCACCACCAATGTTCTGCTATACCAATGGTTGCATCTGAGACACTCTTCACGACAGGATGGCCTTGACAAGTACCACTCTTTCAGTGGTTATGCTCAAATGATTTGTAAAAAGAAACAGAAAGAGCAAATGAAAGCAAACGGCTGATAACTAGTGACCTTGGATAAAGGGAATACAGTGAGTTTTTGTACCAATCTTGCAACATTTTTAAAATTATATTTTATCAAAATTAAGTTTTCAAAATCTAAAAAGGAATAATACCAGCAAGTTTCCCAGGAGATTTCAGCACAAAGGGTTCAGTGTATAAGTCAAGCTGATATCACATTTTCTTGTTAGCTAGTCCAAAACCAACATTCTAGCCAACCATAGTAGCACATACTTTATAATCCCAGCACTCAGGAGGCTGAGGCAGGAGGATCATGAGTAGGAAAGCCAGTCTGGGCTACACAGTAAACCCTGTCTCAAAAATAACAAAAAAAACCACACTAGCTTAGGTTTGTGGGGGGGGGTTGCCTATCAGCAGGTTATCAGAAGAAAATGACCTTTATGGGTAGTGGGGCATAGCCGTGGCTTATGAGTTGGAATGGAAAAATTATTTGTAGCTTGAAGGGTACTTACGATATCACAGATGCCTCCTACTTGCCAGAGTCCCAGTATAACTAACTCCCCCTTGACAGATCCTTTTTTCTTCAGGGCATATCAGAACCCCCCAGTACCCACAAGGACATGCCCTCATGTTCAGAAAAACAGCATTTTGAGTTCTTACCTTTCCTTTCCCAAGTCTGGCAGATTAGATCACGTAAGTTTTTTCCAAAGATTAAGCACAGAAGCACTTTTGATTGTAGGATCCTTGCTTCTGTTGTCCTATGGCTAGCCCTACAGAAAGGACAAAAACAATAACCATGGGAAGTCACAAAACCAGAAAATATAAAGCAGTAGTTACTTGGTCTATAATGATCACCTGCTAGCATCTTCTTATTCATTCATCACTTCTAAACTACCCATCCTAGATTCTCCCCCACCCTAAAAACCTTTATAAAGCTGAGAATGCTTTAGCTTTCTCATCCACGGTAACCAGAACAATATAAACTTATGAATGAGCCAAACGTCCCCACTTTATAAGGGTATCAGGGTAAGGGATAGGTAGCTCAGTAGTAGAATGTTTGCTGAGTATGTGCAAGGCTCTGGGTTCAATTTTCAACACCAAAAATTATGATTAGGATAGTGCCAGATGGGTATCACTCAAGACCCACCTCTCACCTAAAAAAGTGAGGCAAGCAAAGATCACAGTAAATTATCCCAATGAGAGATTTTCTTAATATAAGTCAGACTATGAATTCTATCTTCTTCAGTTCCTACTTTTTGTAAACTCCATGAACAGGTAGGTACATTATGTCCCATAATAATATTCAACCTCATTTTAGCCTCTCTCTCTGCATTCCTATCAAAGCTTCTAAGAGCTCTCTAATGTCACATCTGCACAAACACCTGATGTCTTCTGATTTCCTCACCACCACCAAAATATGTGATTAGTTTCATTTAGACCTCAAAGTAAAAAAAGAAGAGATGGCTTTGTATAGCTTAGAGGACAAACATTTGCTATGGTTGGTAGAAGACAAGCGAGGGAAAAGGCAAGCATTATTAAAGTAGATGGCCATACTAAATCATATGACTTGGGTGTAATATAATAACTGCCCCAGAATCATCGGTTGTGATGGTCCTGGGACTCTCCTCTATAAGCCAGAAAGTGGTTCACAAGTGCCTTGAAAGCTATTTCCAAGTCATTCCTGGCTCCTTCACTTTGAACTGCCTGTGATCAAGAATCATATACCACACTGCCATGGTCTGATTCAGTAAAGAGGAAACAAAGTATGGATTCTGGAATTAGAACACTGTAACCTATATTATTCCAGAACTACCTGGCTAAAAAATGTGAGGAACTCTTTTACGGTGACAGTATTGGAATAAGAGCTCTTCTCTAGTGAACAGAAGTGTACAGAGGACACAAGTGAAAGAAAGGTGGCAATGATGGTACCCGATGTTGGGAATTTAATATGAACTGTGCACTCCCCAACTTAATATGAACAGCATTCCTCCAACTTCTGTAATCCTTGAAGTGAGAATTTATCCTCTAATAATTCAAGTATTTAAACTCAAAGCTCACCTTAAATCAAAAAGAAAATGATAATTATGGAAGTAGGACACTCTTAATGTTAAACAAAAAATATGTTTATACTTATCCAGAGTCATCATATAATGTGTAAGAACTACACTATTCAAAGGGTACAAAGGCCAGACTCTATGTTCCCACCATTACATATGTTATAGAAATACTAAACTAAATAAAACATAATGCTTTGTTTCAAATGGACTCTGCTCTTTTTCCCCACCCCCATTCCTTCTCCAACCCCCAGGGCAGACAAGAAGTGGCTGCAGGCAAGGTATTTAAGAAGCACCCTGGGAAGTGGATTCTGGTTAGCATGAACTAGGCAACAATGTTGTGTAACCAGTTTTTACCTATTTTTTTCATTACTTTTCCGAGTTTAGAGAGTAGCAGCTACCTTTATCTGACTGAATGCAGGGAATGAGGTCTCTTTCCCCTCTAGGTCACTGGAATCACTGTCACTAAGGTTTTGATTTCTTATACCATCTGTGGAGGACAGAGGGTGGGGGTCTCATCCTCAACTTCAGAGATGAGTGCATCTCACAAGGTGAGTGAGGGTCGACCCTTGCACACATTCAGAACATGTATTTCCTTGCACCTTAGGCCAATGGAGCAGCCAAATAAGTTTCTTGCCAAATCCCTACAAGCGACATGTCCTAGGACTGCACAGAGATAAACTTAAGCACGTCTTCACGTACTACCATTAAGTACACTCACTTGAGATGTCCACTCCACTTTCTTCCTGGCAAATAATGAACGCAGGTTGCCCTAAGTAATTTAAAGCCAGACTCCACCAAAGCCAAGGCTCTGCTCCGAAAGGCAGGAGGAAATGATGGGAAGATTAAACAAACAAACAAACAAACAAATGTGGCCCCCTCAGAGGAGGTAATAAAAACGAACTCGAGAGCTGGAAAAAAGTTAACAACTGTACCATGCCCCGGTGGCAGAAAAATCTCCCCGTAATTGGCGATTTTCCCACCCCCAGGACCGCAGGGGCGCTAGGCTGCTGAGAACACTCACAGGGTCCCTAACAATGACGGGAGAAAGGAAAGTTCGCTTTTCGACAGCCGGTAGGGCGCCCGCGCTCTCGCTAGCTTGGCATTTGGGCTCTCGGGGTGCCTGGTTGCTCCCTGCACTGCCGGTCTTCCCCGCTCCAGACACTCGGTGTCTTCCCGCTCCGCAAGGCTCAACCAGCCAGGGTGCGCCCTCTCGCTGCTAGGACTGGCCAGCCACAGGCGGCAGAAAGAGCATGCCCTCTAGCCCCGAGGTCTGGCCCCCACGAGTTCCGATAGCACAGAACAGGCACGGGAAGGGGCGCCGGGAGGGGACTCTGAAGGGAACGGCCGCCACAGTTATGGCGCTCAATGCCTCCCGAGGTGGCCCGGAGGCTGCAGCCGAGCTCGCGTGTCCGGGTCCCCCCCCCCCCCCCGCCCACCCCCCAGCTCGGGCCACCAGGCACAGGGCGCCACCAGCAGAGGGGCGACTGGGCACTTTACCTCAGCCCACACACGCTCTCCGCTACACGGCTCTCGGGGGACACCGCACCGGAGACAACCGCTTCGTGGAGCTGGAGCTTCCCCCGAGCGAGGCGAGGCCGGGACCCCTAGCTCCACGCCGCCCTCGTCCCACTCCTCGAGGCCACCATCTACTCCCGCTCCAAAGCCGCACTACGCCCACAACCTCGCTGCACGCTGCCTCGGCGACCCTCGGGTAGCGCCTACCTTTGGCGCCGCTTCGGGCACCGCTCCTTTCCAGCCGCACTCAGGGGCCCCCTCAACGTGCCGGGCGAGTCCGGCTAGGGTGGTAACCCGCCCCCTAGCCGCCCGCTTTCTTCTCTTCCCTCCCTCGCACCTGCCCCCTAATCTCCTCCTCACCCCGCCCCTCCCGCCCGGGCCTCCCGGTGCCGCCCCCTAGCGCTGAGCTCCCGCCCTCCCGCCCCTGGCCGCCTGGCCCGTCAGGCCTCAGCCCTGGGCAGGCAGCTGGGCGGCGGCGGCCGAGGAGGCGCGGAGCACTATTGTATTCCTGACACTGTGCGCTCCCACGCTCCGCCTCTTCCCTTTCCTTCTTCACACCCCGCCACTCCCCCCCCCCCCCCAACCGCCGGCTGCGCTCGCCCTACCCGACCGACTCCCCGCCGTCTGCTCGCCGCGCGCTCTTCTGGCGGGCTGGGCGCCGTCGCCAACGCCACCGGCTTCCGAGGCTCCGCCCACTTTGGGGCTCCCGCACAGCGCGGCGCGGTGCTTCAGGTGGGTTTCTCCTCCCCTCCTGCTGCGCGCGCTGCTGCCCTGAGGAGTCCCAGCCCGCTAGGCGCTAGAAAGGGCGAGGTGCACTGGCTCTATCACAGTCCAGACTTAGCTTTTCGAGCCCCCGCTT
Source organism: Arvicola amphibius (assembly GCF_903992535.2). Lineage (NCBI taxonomy): Eukaryota > Metazoa > Chordata > Mammalia > Rodentia > Cricetidae > Arvicola > Arvicola amphibius. The sequence continues at coordinate 33,833,855 of NC_052065.1, read as the reverse complement.
CAACTCGAAAGTTCTGCGAGTGCAATTCGTATATAAACTCGGCGACCACCATTTCATTTCTGCTTGAAATATGGAAAAAATAATAAAGGCAAGGAGACAATTGACACACATTTATCCAGTAGCAAACATGTTTTATGAAGGTGTGGGGGCTGTTTTTTTGGGTGGTTTTTTGTTTTGTTTTTTGTTTTTTTGCTTTTTTTGGTTTTTTTTTTTTTTGTTTTAGTTCTGATGTCCTAGTTAGCCTACAGCTCCCAGTTATTCAAACCTTCATACAGGCGTTACTGTGGAGGTATTTTGATAATATAATTAAAGGCCGGTTGACTTAAAAGTAGGGGTTATTTTCTCGTATAGTGTAGGTGGCCTGTCAGAATTCTTTAGAAAAATCTTTAAACCAGGGTTGAGTTTTTCCTGAGACAGAGGATTGAACGGAGAGTTTAAAAAGTTCACCCAGGGATGCCTGCTTTAGTCCTTGCCCCTGGGTTCCAGCTTCCTGATCTTATCTTCCTGGTTGCCTGCCCTACAGCTTTTGTTTTATTAACCAGTATTACAATTAAAGAAGACAATAGCTTATAATGAATAAGTGGGAAATGACATATATTATTAATATATAAAATAAGTGTATATAATTTACTAATGATTCTAATCCTTTGAATTCTGATAAATACAGAAGTTTGCAAGCAACTTACTATTTACCTTTCTAGAATTGAAAATACATCATGATTATGATAAGCTCATAGTCATTTTCACTTATATTTCTAAGATAAACAATGTAGAATGTATTTTGTCTATTTTCATACTGTAGATTTAATTCTTCATTATATGTAAATGTCTGGTAAAATATTCATAATCCTTCACATTTACTGTTATACTTGATTTATTTTAAATAAAATTCCACAGGGAGATGTAAACATATTAGAAGGGTCTCATGAAACCCTGTAAGTACCTCTCAGAGTTTTCTCCAATAGTAGTCTAAACATAACTATATCAAAAGCAAGATAGGGACACTAGTCCAATCCATATCGCTCATTCGGATATCATCAACTTAGCAAGCATCCATTTCTCAATCTGAATATTTAAGTTCTCCACAATTTTACCACCTGTGTGGATTCCTGTGACCAAGACAACCATCTCAAAGCAAGAGTCCCCCTGGTATCCCTTATCATCAGTCACTTCCTTTTTCTAACATAATTCCTGGCAACTCCTAATATGTTCACCACGCCATCCCTCTAATTTTGTTATTTCAAGCATATTCTATAAATGGAATCATACATTTTGTAATCTGTGGGGGTTTTTTCCCTCAGCACAATTTCTTTAACATTCATCACTGTTTTATTGCTGAGTGATAATCTACAGTGCGGCTATACCGCAGTTCATAGCATTCAGGGACATTTGGACTGTTTCCAACTTTGCCTGTTAGACTACAACTGCTGGGCCATGGGGACGGCTCAGTAGGGAAAAGCACTAGCCACCAAGCCTGATGACTTTTTTTTTAATCCCTGGGATCCAAAAAGTTGAAAAGAAAGAACCCCTTGAAGTCTTAAATTGTCCTCTGATCTTCACACATAGGACACACACACAAATAGGTGTAATAAAAAAATTTTTAAAAAGAATAAAAGTGCCATAACACTTTTTTTTGTGAGAACAGTTTCATTTTCTTACATCAAATACTATAAGTGCTCTGAGTGAATTATTGCTGGTGAATTCACTCGGTCCATAAAGGAGATGCATTTTAAATTTTCAAAGTCACTGTCAAATTATCTTTAAGAGTATGTATCAATTATATTTATGCCATCAGGATATAGACAGGGCTGAATATTGGAAATTTTCAGTAATAACTTTTTATTGCAATGAAATAAATATATGCACATGAAAACATCAAAAAAATAACTATAAGTGCAGCTGGGTGGTGGTGGCTCAGGCCTTTAATCTCAGCACTGGGAAGGCAGAGGCAGGTGGCTCTCTATGAGTTTGAGGCCAGCCTGGTCTACAGAATGACTTCCAGAACAGGCTCTAAAGCTACACAGAGAAACCCTGTCTAGAAAAACCAAAACAAACAAAAGTAATAATAATCACTGTAAGTGCAGTTGATGGTCAGATGCTAAGTGTGTCCCTGAGTGTTATAAGAAATGGCCACATTTCCAGACCAGTTGGCTCATCTTCTTTTTCTAATTGCCGTACAGAAGAGATCAGTTTCTTCTTTACTCTTCCTTAGTATTTGTTTGAAATAGTCACGATTTCTGTTTTTGCCTTCCTATGCTGATAGCTCATTTTAAATTGACTTTCCCTAGTGGCCAACAATGTTGAACTCCCTTGCATGTCTTTAGTTGCCATCTCTTTGGTGATGTGTCTGCTTATGCCTTTTGGATATTTTCTAATTTGATTATTACTTACTAGTAAATTTGGAGAGTTATTTGTATATTCTAAATATAAGTCCTCTGTCAGATCTGTATATGATCAGGAAATAATTTTCCTATTCTGCAGCTGATCTTTTCATACTTTAACATGAGATTTTGCAAACTCTTTTCGGAGGGCTTCAGCTTATCAAGTTTTGCCTTTATATATAGTGCTTTTGGTGTCATACCTAAAAATCTTCACCTTGTCCCATTTGCCTTCTCTCGTGTTTCCTCTAAGAAGTATTATAGTTTTATGTTTTAAGTCAGTAGTTCCCTTTGAATTAATTTTTGTTAAAAACTTGGACCCAAGATAGAGATTCTTAACTTTGCCATAAACAGTTGATAACTCAGATAAAATGACTATCTTTGCTTCATTAAATTGCTTTCGTATCTCTGTCAAAATCAATTGGGCCATCTGTATGAGGCCATTTCTTGGCTCTGTTGATCTATGTGTCTCTCCTGGAATACTAGTCTTAATTGTGATAGAACAAGTGGATAGAGCAATCCCTCACACTTTATTCTTTTTCAAAATTATTCTGGCTATCCAAGTTATTTTGTCTTTGTTGTTTTTTGTTTGTTTGTGGGTTTTATTTTAAGACATGTAGCCCTGGCTGTCCTGGAACTCACTTTGTAGACCAGCTAGCCTCAAATTCAATAGAAATCTGCCTGCCTCTGCCTCCCAAGTGCTGGGATTAAAGGCCTGTGGCTCCACATTTGGCTGGTAATTTGCCTTTTCCTATAAATTTTGTAATGAACTTATTTTGCATTTATAAAATGCAGAGGCAGGCGGATCTCTGAGTTCGAGGCCAGCCTGGTCTACAAGAGCTAGTTCCAGGACAGGCTCTAGAAACTACAGGGAAACCCTGTCTCGAAAAACCAAAAAAAAATAAATAAAAATAAAAACCTTGATGGACTTGTAAGAGGAATTGCGTCAAACCTATATATCATTTTGGGAAGAACTGACATCTTCCCAATATTCTCTTCTAATCCTTTAGCATGATGATTTCCATCTCTCCATTTAGTTATACTCCTCATTGGCATTTGGGAATTTTCAGCACGTAGAGCCTATGGACATTTTGTTAATTGTTCATTGTCAGTATAACATAGCAATGCAGTGGATGTTTATGTGTTGATCTTAATATCCTGAGACCTACCAAACTCAATTATTGGTTCTATGAGTCTTTTGGAAGGTACTTTGGAAATTTCTCTATAAAAAATTATGTTATTGAACTTGTAAAATGGCTCAGTGAATAAGGCACTTGCTAACAATAAATGTAATTGTAAAAGAAGAAAGAAACTTGTGTTGTTTGGAAATGGAAATGGTTTTATCTCCTTTCCAATCATATGATTTTTATTATTTTTCCTGCCTGATTGGACTGATGGCAGCATATGAATTATATTGAGTGAAAATGATAAGAGTAGACATCTTGTTGGGATAGATCTTAGGGGGAAAACATTTCATCTTTCACCAGTAAATGTGATGCTAGCAGGTTTGGGGAGATATTCTTTATCAAGCTGAGAAAGTACCCATCTATCTATTCATAGTTTGCTTAATTTTTTAAATATTTATTTATTTATTATGGGTACAGTATTCTGTTTGCCTGCAGGCTAGAAGAGGGCACCAGACCTCATTACAGATGGTTGTGAGCCATCTCATGTGGCTGCTGGGAATCGAACTCGGGTCCTTTGGAAGAGCAGGCAATGCTCTTAACTGCTGAGCCATCTCTCCAGCCCTTTACTACTTAACTTTTTAAACCATAACTGAATGCTGAATTTTTTTCAAGTATACAATTATATCATTTTCTTCATTAGCTTGATGGATATGGTAATATTGATTGAATATTGGGCTTTTAATTTTTGTTTGGGCTTTTTATAGTTTGTGGTTTTGTTTGGTTTTTTTGTTTTTGGGATAGAGTCTCAATGTGTAGCCCAGGGTGACCTCAAACCTGTGATCTTCCTGCCCATGAGTAAGGTATATGTCTGGCATTTTGTCTGATAGTTTTAAAATATTTTGCATATGTGTATGTGTGTGCATGTGTGGGGGGGGGGGTGTATACATAGGGAGTGAACATGTACATGTATACATATGTGGACCAGAGATTGATATTGGGTATCTTACTTGATTGTTCTCTACTTTATTTACTGAGGCAGGTAAATAAAGTCCAGTTAGCTTGCTTTGGAGAGGACATCACAGTGCGGGATGTCTTCTCTGTGATGGGCTCACAGGTAGGCCACTGTACCTGCCTAGCTCTTTCCATGGGCCCTGGGGATCTGAACTGTGGTTCTCATACTTACACAGTAAGTACTTTCTCCACAGAGCCATCTTCCTAGCCCTACTATTTTTTTATTAATTCAAAGCTTTGCACGGTGATGCATGCCTAAGCCTAACACTCAGGAGGCAGAAGCGGGCAGATCCCTGTGAATCAGGTCTATATAGAGTTCTAGGATAATCAAAGCTACAGAGACCCTGCCTAAAAAAGCAAAAAAAAAAAAAAAACCAAGCTAGGTAGTAGTGGAGCATGCCTTTAAGCCCAGCACACAGGAGGCAGAGGCAGGTGGATTTCTGTGAGTCTTAGGTCAACCTGGTCTACAAAGTGAGTTCTAGGTCAGCCATGACAGTTTGACAAAAAAAAAATCCTGTCTCAAAAAAAAAAAATCAAACAAAAAACAAAAACAAGAAAAAAAAACCAAAATTAATTATTAATTTTATTTTATGTGGGTAGAGGTTTGTCTGACTGTCTGTGTACATGCATGCCTGGTACCTGTGGAGGTCAGAATAAAGAGAATGGATTGCTGGAGTTATGGATGGTAGTGAGCTGCCTTGTGGGTGCTGGGAATTGAAATTCAGTCCTCTGGAAAAGCAACTAGTGTTCTTAACCACTGAGCCATCTCTCCAACCCCTCTAGTAGGTGTTTTTAGAGATAATTTTACAGGGGCTGGAGAGATGGGTCAATACTTAACAATGCTTGCTTCCAGAGGGCTAGAGGTAAGATCCCTGCACCCATGTCCAGTGGTTCTGGCTTCTGGGGGTACCCAGAACACATATTATACATGCGAGTGTGTGTGTGGTGTGTGCGCACACGCGCACAAAAATATTTTTTAAATTACACTTATTTATTTTGAGAGGAGAGACATGTGTGGAAGTCAGAGGACAATTTGCAGGAATCAGTTTTCTACTTCTAGTCATTTAGGACCTAGGAATCAAACCCAGGTCCTCAGGTTTGGGTGGTAAAGAACTTATCTTCTGAGTCATCTTTCCAGTCCCTAGTAGGTTTGGGTTGTTATTTAAGCTTTTGGTTGCACCAGCCTTATATCGTTGGAAGAGAACCCTCCTGCTGTAGTAAGATTATTTGTATACATTTTCTGGATTCTATATTCTATATTACTAATATTTGCTGCAGGTTTTGTGTCCAAGTTCTTGTCAGGTTAGGCTTTGTCTTGGAGGGGGTTGGGTACTGCCTTTGTCCAGTTTTGGTATTAGGAAAATGTTGGTCTCATAAAATGAGACAGGAACCTTTGGAAAAAAATAGTAACGGTGGCTTTAGTTAGAAAATCTAGAAACTTTGGTTTAGGAATGTCCTTACATTTTCAGAACTGATATTTGTGACTTACAGTGCATAGTCCTGTTTGCACAATGTGTGTCCCAGGACAAACACTCAAGGTCTCCCTGATATTCCAGGCTGCTGTAGAAAACATAGCAAGCTTACTACTACTGTCTTTGCAAGGCTCAGTTGCAAGGTGAATCCTTGCATGGCATTTGGAATATGGGTTGGGGAAGGTTCCTACAATTTCCAGACTAAATAAGACACTTACTGTACCTAACTGTTTGTCTAAACAATAAGCTTTATGGTGAACACCTATCTGCTTTCCTACAGGGAATCTAGAATTTTAAAGTAAGTGCTAGGCAGAAGTGCCACGTGAGCAACCCCCAATATTGCCTCAGGAACTAAGTTTCTAACAAACTTCCCTTGTAGACAACATTTCACAACGAGTCACAACTTGTTCCTGCAGGAATTAGCATATCCCTTGGGTCTCTACTGGGGGAGGGAAGTACTGGAAGCTTACACGTAGTTTCCCTCTGGACTTCACCCTTTGCTAGTTTTGGTCTATATTCTTTTGCCCTAATGTATCATCGCCAGGAGCACGACTCTCTGCTGCATTATGTGAGTCCTTGTGCTGAATCATCAAGCCTGGGAATGACTTGGAGGACCCTTGACACAACTGTGTTCCTTTTCTTTGTTATTCTAGAATAAAAGGGATTGCACACCCCTTTAATCCCAGCAGTCGGGCAGAAACAGGCCATCTGAGTTCAAGGCCATCCTGGTCTACAACAGAGTTTGTTCCAGGACAGTCAGGGCTACACAGAGAAACCTGTCTCAAAAATCAAAAAACCCAAACCAAACAAAACAGAAACCTTCAAATACATTTTTAACTAGCTATTGGGCTAGATAGGTAGTAAATGCTCATATCTGTTGAGATTTGGTAGTTTGTGGCTTTCAAAGATCTATTTCATCTGAGATGTCATATTTATATGCATAAGATCCCTCTATTTCCCTTACAAGAACTATATAGTAAGACCCCTTGTCCAATTTGTGGTGTTAGTGTCTTATCTCTCGTTATCTAGTCAAATTTTTAAAATATTTTGAGATTATAATGACATCATTTCTCCCTTCCTTTCCTTCACTCAAGACCTTGTTATATTCCTCACTCTCTTGCTCTCTTTCAAATTCATGGTATCTTTTAACTTAATGCTTGTAATTTTGAAAAATATTTTCTTGTAGATAACATATAGTAATTATTAAAGCTTAGTTTGTGCATCTCTCTTAATTTACTTAGAAAATTCAAGTTGACCACTATTATTGATACTTAGCATTTTATTAGCTGCTTAAATTTTTTCTCTGATTCTCATTTCTCTCTTTTCCTTTTCTTGCCTTACTGTAGATTGCCAAATAATTTTTAGAACTCAATTTTGCATAGTTTTCTTAATATTTGTTCTAGATATTAAAATATATATGTAATGTGTCGTGGGCTACCATTCTCAACATTTTACCACTTCTAATATAGTGTAGAAAATTTATTTTTATATTCTTGGAGGCTAGTCTCACTTTGTAGTCATGGCTGGCCTGAAGCACTGCTCCTACCTCTGCCTTCCAAGTGCTGGGATTACAGGTGTGAGCCACCACACTTGGCTAGAAAATCTTGATTTTGCTAGCTCTTTTTACCATTATGCTTTTAAAATACAAGTTCTTATTTGTCTTCTGTATATAAATAGACTTTTCTTATTATGTCTTTTAAGATTAGCCCTACTGTCAGGTTTGTAAAATTTTGCTTGATTTTTGTATAGAAAAACATACAAGGAAAAAGCTAGTATATTAGATTTATTCTGAGTGTTAGGTAAACCATTGTTTCCTTCCTTTCTAAAGGTCCAAGACTTTTTCCAGTATCATTTCCTTTTTGTTTGGAGAGCTTCCTTTAGCCACTCATTTATGATACATCTGCTAGTGAAACTTTTATAAATTTCCTCTGTCATCTGAGACTGTCTTTATTTCCCTTTCATTCCTGAAGGATATTTTCCCTGAACATGGAATTAAGAGTTGACAGTTCTTTTCTTTCATCATTTGAAAAATGTACCACTTCCTTCTGGCCTTTCTGGTTTTGGATGAAAATCTGCTATCATTTAAATCAGCATTCCCTTATAGGTAATGTATAGTTTTCTCGCTAACTGCTTTCAAGAGGTGCCTCCTGACACTTTTGTCTTTCATTTTAAACTGTTCTTTATGCTGTGTTTTGGTGTGGGTATTTTTGTTGTTTCCTGGTTTAAATTTGTGGGCTGCGGTACCAATGACAATTTAATTTTTAGGGCCTATCAGTGCCATTCTGGTCTGCTTGTGTGTTAATCAGAAACCATCTTGAAAACCTGAATCCCAGGTGTGCCACACTACTAGTTCAGTTTCCAGATCTGCAGGTTGTGGTGAGCTAGGCAAGTATCACATTTGGGCCAGGCAGGTGCCTTCCAGGCACTTTCCCCTACAGATTTAAAGAATCCCTTTCTCCAGTCTCATGCTCTAAGAGAGCTTTCCTTTACTCTAATTGAGAGGGTGTGGGGCACCAGCTGCTGCTGGCAGACAGGGTGAAAGTCCAGACTTCTCACCCAGTTTCCACTGGCATGGAAACAGCAGCGGGGAGGGGGAGCACCTGTCTGCATCTTCCGCTGATGCCGGATGGTGGGAGTGGAGCGGCAGATGTCCTGACTCCCCATGAGCTCTCTGCTGATGCCACAAGCGATAGGGAGGAAAGTGTCTCTCCAGCAGTCTGCCTTGTGGTAGGGGTTAAGGGATCTGATTTTCATTTGGTCCCCTGAAGTGCCAGTGGACTTGGGGGTTGGAGAGTGTCTGGCTGTCCACTACCACTGCTTGGGCTCAGACACAATGTGCTAACTCTGGTTTCCCTGCGGCTATGGTGGAGTGGGAGTGGAGGTCTTTGCTACTGGGTAGGTATCCACCAAAGCTGCCAGTTGGGCAGAGCACGCCTCTGCCAGCTGCCTAGTGTGTTTGGAGGATTGGAGCCCCTGCTGACTCTTGGCTGATGCTGCCAGCCAGCAGCAGGGAGGAATGTACTTCCCCAAGCTCCCTGGTGCCTTTGGGACTCCTGCTTAATCTCAGCTGGTGTTCTTTTAAGGGAGGAGTGCTTTTCCTCCAGCTGTCTAGGGCCACCAAAGCAAGTTGACAAGCTGTAGGCCCCACTGACACCAGGGCACTGCTGGTGTTGTCAATTAAAGTTTTTCTTCACTGGGCTAGCTTTTTCTCCTTTCCCAGTGATTTGGCCACAAAGGACAGGTTTTTCTTTGGTTTGCTTTGCTTTAATTGAGGTTCTTGGTTACAGGGTCTCTTAGTACCTTTTCTGAACTATGTGGAAGATAAAAGGAAAAGTCAAGGAGCATACCCAAAGCCATCCCTGTCAAGTTGGCTTTCTGCCTTCCACCCTGCAGAGTCCCTTCTGACAAACCTTTGCATAGTTTTTCAGGGGTTTTAGTTCTGCATAGAAGGGAACGGCAAGGAGAATTGAATATCTACTGTCTTATAAAGCAAGCTTTGTAGTGCTAGGGATTAAACCTAGGGCCTTACATACACTGGGCAAATGTTCTACTGTTGATCTATATCCCCAGCTCTCTTTTTGTTGTTTTACTGAAAGATTTTCACACTGTAGCCTAGAATATAATGAAATTCAGTATGTAACCCACACTGATATCAAATTCACAGCAATCCTCCTGCCTTAGCCTCCTGAGTGCCGGCATTTATAGAAATGAGTGCCACCTAGCTCAATCTCATATTTTAAAACAAGTAAACAGAGATTTTCAGTGTCCATTGGAAGACAAAATTTGACATTGAGGGTAACTACTTCAGTTTGTACTTTAGGGAATTATTTTTCTTAGTGGAGATACTTTCAGTTGCATAAGGAATTGTTTATCTATACTTCTTGAACCACTAGTATTAGTGACTAGTTGATGAAACAGGGTGCAAGATCTTGAAATTGCTTAGGCTGTGATACACACTCTATGGTGGTGCTACTTGCCATAAATGAGCTCAGGGGACCCAAAGTAAAAAGACCAAAGAAGTCCAGAGGATCACTCTTGGCAAGATCTCCTGTCCTTTTTCTTACTATTGTTTTTCTTGACCATTACACCACAAATCTGCCATGATAAGAATCAGCAGCAGGCAGCATTTTCCTTAGACAAGTAAATACCTGCTTTCCACATGGGTTCCTCTGTCTGCGCACTGCACCGTGCATGTAAATTTGTAGATAAGTGGTCTGAAAGGACACTGGCCAAAGAGATAATGGTAGTTACCAGTGGCGAGTGGGGAGTGAAGAGCTTTGTAGATTTAGCTCTTGTTTTTCTCCAGGGAAAATCAACCTCTATTTATAGTTAACAATTAATAAAGCAAAACAATTGTGTGTGTGCCAAGCCACATGAGTCTGATTCTGAAAAGCCTGTAAGTTATGCTACCTTTCTGTTCAGTAAAATATTATTTCACACCTGTGAAACCTAGTGACACCTTATATTTGCCCAGAGCATTACTACCGTGACTTGCAAGAACATTTTTGGATAAAAAAAGGAAAATAGCTGACACTTCAAATAAAGAAACAATTCTAAACACATAATTTTATCTTTACTCAGGGTTGAAATGATAATGTGTACAAAGGCCTTTGTGTGTTATGGTTTCAAAATGAAATGTCTCCATGGGTTCATGTTTTGAAAGCTTGGTCTCTATTTGGTGGTACTGTTTTGGGAGGTGCTAGAAACTTCAAGAGGTAAGGCCTAGCTCAAAGAAGTCAGTTACTAGGAGTGTCTCTTTGCCTTCTTTGTACTATGACGTGATTTGCCCAGATCACAAGCTCCCATTGCCGTGTGTACTCCATGTGTCCAGAGTTAACAGAGCCAGGGGCTATAGACAGAAATCTCTGAAAGTAGGAGACAACGTAAATATTTCATTCCTTACGTGACCGTCACTGATAAGGAAACTAACACAATATGTACAGAAGTAAAAACAAAAGAAACAGCAGTAAGAAGATTTTTCTGGTGATGGTAGTAACATTTTGCTTTCTTTCATTTTTTATTTTAAAAATTTAGGAGGCTGGGGGGATGGCTTAGTGCTGACAAGCACCTGCTACCAAGCCTGATTACCTGAATGAGTTCATTCCCTAGAACTAACATGGTGGAAGGAGAGAAACCAAGTCTTGCAAGTTGTCCTCTAACCTCAGCATGTACATCATGGCATGTGTACACATATTTAATAAACATAAGAAAATGGTTTTTTAAATTTTTATTAAGCTTCAAAGTAATGAGTTTTATTATAATATTTTTACACACACATTACTGTATCTTACTCATTTCATGCCTGCACTACCTGCCCCTGTCCATCTCCTAAACTGGCCTCCTGTCTTCTCTCACATAGCTCTGCTTCTGCTTTCATATATTATACACAGACACACACAGACTCACTTCCCTTCCTTCCTTCCCACCTCCTTCTTTCTCACTTTCTCCTCTTTCTTGATTGCTCTCTTGATTATGTATGAGAGAAAATATGCAATACTTTGACTTTATTTTTCTATTACCCTCTTGCTCTCCACTTCTCCTTCCCACCCTTTAGACTTTTTCCTTTCCCCTAGTAGTCCCCCTTCTACTTTCATCCCCCCTCTCTTTCTTACAAACACACACACACACACACACACACACACACACACACACCCTAAATTCTGCTTATGATAAAAAAGCATTTGTCTTTCTGAGTCTGGATGATAAACTGGTTTTATAGTCAATGTGATAAATTAATGAGCACTAGAAATGTCACTTGGTTCTTTGCTGTGCTGGTGAAAAAACTCAGTTCTACAGGTACTAGAAATGTGCTGTACCACTGACTACAGTCCCAACCATTAGGTTTTTTTTTTTTTTTGGTTTTTCGAGACAGGGTTTCTCTGTAGCTTTGGAGCCTGTCCTGGAACTAGCTCTTGTAGACCAGGCTGGTCTCGAACTCACAGAGATCCGCCTGCCTCTGCCTCCTGAGTGCTGGGATTAAAGGCGTGCGCCTCCGCCGCCCGGCCCAACCATTAGTTTTTGAGACAGGGTCTCCCTATGTAGCCTTCATGACTTTCAACTCCTAATATTCCCGCCTCTTTCTCCAGGGTGCTATAGAGAACTTTTAACTCAGAAGACTTCATATGAAAGCTGTATTTGTGAAAAGTTACCAAAGTGTTTTTTTTTGTACAGTATCTACTATGTATTTAACTTATATTTCTTTATCTAGTCCTCCCCAAGTCCTCATGATAGTAATAATTATTTATGTTTTACAAGTAAATAAATGAGCCTAAAGAAAAAACAACTTACCCAACATCATTAGTGGGCAATAGGTACACTTCAAAATAAAAGTGCTTTCAACTTGCATGTAGGTTTGCATATTTTACAGTACTAGCAGTCTCTATCTTAAGGAAGAGTGGAAAGAACCAACTAAGCCAGCCCAGTACTCTTTTAACATGTGTGGTAGGAGAAAATAATTTATGAAAGAAATCCTTCTTTTTTAGGTATTCACTTCAATTGAAGAACAATATTTTGTACCAGTTAACAGAGAGAAGTTTATGGAATATAGCAATAGCATAATCCCAGAGATAGTTCTAGTTACTATAGTTTCCTCTTGCCAGGTGGCTAGTGAACTTTATAGACCAAGCCACATTGGCAATATCAATTCTCTCTCCTTGGAAACCTGTCTGGGCTTGTGATTTATTTTCACAAAAAATGAAGTCTTCACAATGGGATTTAAAACGAAGCACTAAATTTCATTGCGGTGGCTAATTTTATATGTTAGCACAAGTTAGGCCCAACAAAGGCCTAACATGTTAGCCTTAGTTAGGCCACAGTCCCAAGTTATCTAGGAGATCCTGTGAAAGGATCATTATAGACATGATTCAAATCTCTAATCAGTAAGGGATTTTTTTGTTTGTTTTTTGAGACAGTGTTTCTCTGTTTATCTCTGACTGTCCTGGAACTCATTCTGTAGACCAGGCTGGACTCTAACTCACAGAGATCCACCTGCCTCTGCCTCCAGAGTTCTTGGATTTAAAGGCTTGCACCACCATCACCAGGCAATCAGTAAAGAATTTTGTTTGTTTGTTTTTAAGACTGGGTTTCTCTGTGTTGACCTAGCTATCCTGGAACTTGCTCAGTAGACCAGAGATCCACTTGCCTCTGCTTCGGCTGGGATTAACAGTGTATGCCCCCACTGCCTGATTCAGTAATGGATTTTTAAGGAAGATTATCCTAGATATTAATTCAGTCAGAACTGGGCTTCCAAAGAATTCTTTCTATGAATGACAGCATCAGCATGTACCCAATAGCTTTGCCAGCAGCCTGTCTTTTTTGATGGTCTGCCCTAAAGATAAAAATTTCACCAGAGTTGCCAAGCCAACCTCCATAATGTCTTCCAAACCCACACTGTCTCTCTGTGTATGTGAGTGTATAAATGAGTCTCTTTAGTGGAGTTTTGACTGATAGAGTCACTCACTTTACATTTGTTTTGCAAATCAAGATCTATATGCATTTTAAAAACTATTTTCCCCCAAACTTTCATGTTTTTTCTTTAGACTATTTTTATAAATCAAAAGTTTCCAAAAAGAGTCCAGAGAATGTTCAACTTTGGAGATGAACCATTCTTGTTCATATTTAAAATGGTCCACTTGTCCACAGTAAACTGTGCTCTTTGTGCCTTAGGAAAGAAAGACTTCTTCCTCTTGGGAACTATTATCTAAGTGAGTTCACAATAGGCTCTATATGTCAAAGAGCAAACATGAGGTTGCTTCCTGACCTGGGGCCTTGGTGGTTGACATCCAACTGTCTGATGTGTTCTAAACAGTTTTTCAGATTAATGTGACAAATAGTGATATTTGCTTACCCAGTGGCCATTGTTTTCATCTTTTTTTGTTAGAATCTCAGTTTTCAAGACAACAGTGGACCTAGTGTAATTATCTCCTTGGCTTCCTTGAAGCTAGGATAGCTGTGTAACCCAGCTCTGGGTTACAGTGAGATACAAGTCTACTGAGAGACTTTTGGCAAAGTTAATGTCTTCTTGATGAAAGTGGACACCACTCACTCACTCACCTGCTCCAGTCTTTTGCTTAGAATTCAGTCACAGGATTTAGAGGTATGAGAGCCACTCTAAATGTAGAAAGCAAAGCCATGTTTAAGATAGCAGAGTAGAGAGATGGAAAGGGTTAGGACTTTAAAGATACTGTGGAGATTCTGGGCTGCTGACCTCAGAGTTTTGAGCTGTGTAATTCCTAGTGTGTTACTGTTCCTCGTACCCCTTGGAACCTTGCTTAATCGTTTCCCCCACTTTTCTAGTCCACTTCTTACTGGTAGCTCATGTGAGGTATTCAATGAGTTACTGATTCAGTGGTATTATTGTCCCAGAGTCTCCTCAAACAAGTCCATATTTGCATTCATCTGGCTTCAGGCAGTTTCAGGCTGCCTGAGCCTGGAGGAGATGTGTACAGAGGTCTTAGAATAGGTCCACAGAGAGCTTGTGTCATTTCAGAAAAACAAGACAAAAGAAAAAAATATGTTTAGAGAGGGAAACTAAGACCAAAGGCTAGAATTTTTACCTTATTCTGTAGAATGCCCCCAAATAACTGTCAAACTGCTCAGAATTCTTGTTTTGCAGATGAAGAAATTAAAGGTATTGTTTAGGTGACAGGGATTTTCACAGTAGTATGTAGCAGGAAGTATGCCATTCTCAGATCTGAGGGTTTTCTACTCCACCTTTTTTGGGGAGGGGTGCAACTCTGACCTGACTTGTTTGGAAAAAGCATAGGCATCAGTGGTTTCCTGAAGCAAAGAAAGCTCGGGCCTGTACTGAATGCTGGGCAGAATTTGAATATCTCTGATGGCAGTGAAAAAAGGGATTCTGATACAGAAAGGAACATAAGCAAACAGCGAGTTTTCGTTGATTGCCTCTGTTCCAATAGTGACTATTGGCTAATGGCTAAAGGAGAGAATTGATTTCTTGATGTCATTATCTGTTAACATCATGGCCTGTGATAGTAACTGTGGAAGTCACTGTCCACTTTGAGAGGAGGTACATGGGATATAATTCCTGTTCTGTTTTCTTTCTTTTCCTTCCTCCATTCCCTTCTCTCTGCTGAAGTTTGAACTGAAAATCAATGGATTGCTAAGCATGCAGCCTACTTCTGAGTTTCATTCTCAAGGTTTCTGTTCCATTTTGATGGTTTTGGTCTTTAATATATTGTTACCTATCTGGGAAGAGGAATTATTTAAGAGTTCCAAAGTAGAAAATGTCACAAGTTAATCCAAGACTACAGATTACAATCCCCAGAGTTATGCTTTTTTCTGCTGTGATTTTACTCTCAGTGTAGGGAGGCAACAAGCAAGGAGACGAGCTCTCAAGTAAGGAGTCTAGTTAGGAGACTGATGAAATCATTGCAGGGTCAGTAGCACCCATCAGAATTTTGAGGTTGAGCACAAAAAGGAAAACATGACCAAAAGAAACATTGCCCAAACCATCTTAGTTAAGAGCTACTTAACAAGATGCAAATCCACTCTGACCTAATCCTAAAATGTGAGCAGCAGAACTGAGAAAACTGCAGGCTAACCAATGGAAAGAGATGTGAGGATGGCGAGACTGTCTGGAAGGACAGAAGTGATACTTTCAGTTTATTACATGTAAGACCAGAAGGTCTACTATTTTGTTATTATTTAAATGCACATATTGGGTAGAAAGTTGGAATTGAGAAAATAGTCAGATGAACAGCCAGCCATGCTTGGTAGGGTCCTTGTAGCTGTGAGAAAGGTTCTTGTATCTCAAGGAAAAGAACGTAAACCCCACAGCCATCCTTCACACACCTCAAACTTCCATCAATATCATGTCCCATTTACTACTTGGATATGCTTTGACAATGTTGCTGGAATGTTTTTTTTTTTGGTCTGGAACTTACTAAACTTGACAAAAAAAGTTGTGTAAATTTTAAATTTACACAATTGAATTCTAACATGAAGTCAACTCCAGCATGGCTTTCTGGATATACTGATTTTGCTAGTTTTGAAAGCCTCCTTTACAATTGGAACCAGCATCTCTAGACTTAATCCCCAGCCTCAGGAATTTTCTCCTTTGCTACATCTTGCATTGACTTCAAACAAAAATGTGATCACAAATGAGAAATTACCTTTACTTTTCAAACAGTTTCATCTCTTCCTACCCTTACATCCACCCAGGAAGGTTCTAATATGGCACTTTTGGTGCTGTATGAGAAAACTATGATGCTTAATAATTGTCTCCCTACTTGTTTCTATTTCTAACATCTTTTATTGAAAGGAAAATTGAATTTTGTATAGGTGGTTAGATACAAATACTTCTCATTTCCCAATTTAGATATTATAATGAGTTCTTGTTAAACATTTGGTATTAAATTATGTTGTCTCAAAATAGTATCTAGATTAGCCAGGCTGGTGGTGCACACCTTTAACCTCAGTAGGTTGATCTCTGTGAGTGTATAGCGAGCCTGATCTACATAGTAAATTGCAGGCCTGCTAGGACTACATAGTGAGACCCTGTCTCAAAAAATATCTAAAGACAAAAATAGAGATAAAAGTAGAGGACTTTAGACTCTTTTGCTGTTCATTTGTTGGTTTGTAGGGTCTCATTTTATAGTTCACAGTAACCTTAAACTCATGGTCATCCATCTTGCTCAAAAGTATCAAAAGTAGACAAACACTGCATACCTGAGCATGATCGAATCTTCTACCTTGATGACAAATGAGGTAGAGAGGGTAAAGGAAGGCAAAAGAATTTAGATAAAGAGACTAAGTCCCCAAATTGGAAAATTCGATTCTATCAAAGTACTTGGGTAAAAGAACTGTTATCCATGGAAGGAATCGATCTAGGGAGACATTTTAAATAGTAAGGGAGAAGGGCCTGGTGAGATAGCATAGTGGTTAAGAGCACTTGTTCTTCTAGAAGACCTGGATTCAGTTCCTAATGTTCATATGGTGGCTAACAAACATCTGTAATTCCAGCTCAGGGGATCCAGTGCCCTCTTCTGACCTCTGCAGGCAGGCACCAGGCATGAAAGTGCATGCAGGCAAAACCCCCATACGCATAAACTTTAAAAAATGATTTTAAAATTCAAAAACAGAATAAGGGAACGTTACACAGTGAAAAATGATATAGGGAGGGAGTAAATAAAGAAGCACCTGGGACTGTGACAAGATTAAAAGCATCCTTGTGAAGTATAAGTGGCATGAACAGTGGTAACTATCATTTTTATGAGGTCTAGAGGAGCAACAATAAAAAGTTCTGTTAGCTGAGTTGCTATGTAGCTGCTCACTTCTTATCTATTGATCAAGTTAGAAGTTCTTCTTCAACTCCATTGCTCCATTGGTCATTAAGCAACAATCTTCCTCTCTGGGCCCCAGGACCAGTCTTTTGTATGGAGCCAAAGGTCACCTCTTTCCAGCTGTCTCTGAGCACTAATCCTTTCCTTCCCTGAGTTCCATTTCAGAAATTAAAAACAGAAACCTTGCCTAACTGGTTTTTGAAGAAGCAGTTCCACTTGCTGTTTCTTTTTATCTTTTGTTTTCCAACACTTTTATTTTTAAATTCAACTTTTATTTTGAAGTAGATAATCCATTTACAAAGTTTAAAGATCAAAACTGTAAGAGGTATAAAGTTCCATTCCAGTTTTTTTGATGTTGGAGGGTTCCATTGTTGTCAGTCATACTTCTGGCCCCCATCACTTTCATCTACTTTCTTCCTATATATAGTTTCCTTTCCTCTTCAGTGGGTCTTATAAGAATGGGTTTCATCCTGACTTCTCCATGCATAAATACAAGGGATTTTGATCAGATTCACCATTATCTTCTCTTGTGCCCATCCTACTTCTGTTCACCTTTCCTCTTCCAAACTAATTCCCATCTGCTTTTTTGGGGTGTGTGTGTGTGTGTGTGTGTGTGTGTGTGTGTGTGTGTAGGATGACTTTAATAAGGATTATTTACAGGAACATGAATAACTTAGCAGTGGCTCTTTAGGTGAAGCACACATACACAAAATTAACATCACCCTATTTTTTAACATAAAGGAGCACACAATGGGCCTATTTCAGGTCTTGGTTTTCTAACCTAACAGCGAGATTTCTTTTCAGTAAAAAGAGATTTTTTTTTGAGATGGGATCACCCTATCTTTAATCCACACTTTCACCTTTAATGTTTTGCACACTCAACATGTATAGGCTTTTTAAGTGGAGGGTCATATATACTTTGAAAACTATTCTCAAGTTATTTTGGCACATGCCTCTCTTTGGAATAGTGGCAAAGAGACTCACATTGGTTTATACCCCAGCACAAACAAATATTTATTTCCTCTGGTAATGCCCGTCTTTAGAGGAAAAGTAGCTCAGGATTTGTCTTCTCTTTGCCCCAGGCTCTCTGCCTAATAGGGATGTTCCATTAGATTGGAGGGGGGTTCTTTGGCAGCAGGCTAAATAGTCACAGAAAGTGGAACTTCCAAAGGATTAAAGTTAGGTGGTCATTTTCATCTGTCTGCATGTATCCTTTTGCTCAGGCCTCCCTTTGAAATAGCTATGCCTAGAATCAGAGGCTCTCAGCTTCAAGACAATGTTTTTTCCATTTTTTCCCTCTAGCAGTCATAGGATAAGACTTTGTTACATCAGTGTAAGACCCAAACATAGAATATGGGCTTTGACCTTACATCTTAATAGACCCACCCCTATTATCCAATTTCAAATATGTGAAACTGAACAAAGAGGGTATTTGACCTAAGTTTCACTTTCTTCATTTGTCAAAATGGAACCAATCATATAGACTTTACACAGTTGATGTAAAGGTTAAGTGACAATGTGTGCAAAACACTAACACAGTGCCTAGCTACCATACAGGTACTCAATAAAAAGGTGTTATGTTACCGCTATTGCTGAGTACAGTATAATGTTTGAAAGTAGAGGCTTTGGAGTTAGACTGTTCCCTCTTTGACCTTGGTCCAGAACTGGTTGAGCATTTTTGTTTTGCCACTGGTAAATTAACTAACCCCAGTTTCCTTAATCATAAAAACATGTTTAAGTAGAACATCTTATTTATGCAGATTTCATTTGTAAGGTGCTTACCACTAAGCCCAACGTCTAAGTAGCTCCTGTACCTTAAATGCACTTTAAAACCCAAACCCAACTACACTTAGATGATTTCTGCTCCTTCAGTTAAAGTAGGTGGTACCTCTGCATATATTTTTTTTATAGCAATTTACCCAAAAAAATGCATGTGCAGTATGGTACATTTGAAATGTGTTGAGAGTAAATCTCATGTTGTATTTTTTCCTCAAAATTTAAAATCTGTACTCATGGAAGAGTTTTTATAAGGTATCATTCTGAGCATGACATGTCCTGAGGCTTATATTTTTATTTGTCTTTAACATTAACATACAAATCAGAATAGCACCTATACATAGTGCTGTCTATCAGATGCAGTGTGAGCAGTACCATATTGGACTCAAATACTGCCCTATCGAGACAGCACTGCTCTAACCTTTGATCATATATTTCCTCTATGAATACATGTGAACACGAAAAAATTTACTATGCGCCTGACTAAAGACGTGTAAAGGATGGTAAGCATTTTTTTTCCTTTTGAACAGCTGAGTCCTGGCTCAAGTCAGAAACATCTGACTCCAGATATAACCACTGCATTTGTGCACATGGTTCTCTTTTCTTTCTGTATTATGCTGTTTTTAAAATAGTAATCAGAAAAGGGTGATCATATGCCTTGTGGATCCTGGTCTATTACCACTGACTAAATGTAAGCACTTTTAAATAAAGCCCAAGACTCAGATAAAGACATAAATGTATTTATACTAAGTAATGGGAAGAAAAACTATCAAAATAAATAGAAGTAAATTATAAGTTTGGGACTTTAGTTTTCTTTTAATGTTTAGACTTACAGCTAAACCTTCACTCTAAGAAAAAAACAAGGCCACAAATATGGAAACACTGAGCTTTCCTGGACAATCATACATATTTTACAAATGCCTAAGCTCCTATCTGAACATCTGAAGTGGAAAGATGTTAAAAGATACAGAGAGTGACAGAGCTGAGGGTACCAAGTAATTAACTTCTCCCTTAAGTCCAAAGCCAATAGCTGTTCTTTAATTCAGCCCAGCATCAAGAAATCACCTAAGCTTCAACATAAAAACACATCAGATAAAAAATTAAGTCAGAAATGTCTGTGATCTTGTTTCTAGTGAACATCACTGATATTCTTAAAGTGTCCCAGGAACCTCTGTGAGCAGAGATGGTAGTTACTACTTTAACACAAAACAAACAAAACAAGTTTAATATTGAAAAGTGTTTTTAATTTCCAAGCCAAGGAGAGTACATGAAGAGAAGAATTAATTACACAAGAAACTAAAATTGCATAATAGATGGTGGATAATCTAATCAAAAACACTTATTAAGCACAGATCACAATATTGAATACTAATGTACTCCCTATGAACATAATGACTTCTGAGCTTTGATTCTAGAGCTTGGGGTCAAATAATACAGAATTAGTTTCTCATATATTAGTATAAATGCACATAAACACCTGAATTGCCTGAATAATATACTCATAGATGTTTAGTGAACAGATCTAGAGTGGGGCTTATTCTAACCAGTTCCCAGGTGATCAAGATGCTAGACTAGAAATACAAATAGCCAGACAGGCATAGAAATGGGTTCTTGGAAATCTGAATGGAGCATTGTATGAGCATCAAGCAGGGACCAGGCCTTTGTGTGATTGTTGGAAAAGGCTTCACATAGGAGGTTGGAGTAAGTCTTGTTCCTCTAGTAACCACAAGAGGACAGCAAAGAGGGCTACACTGCAGTTCAGTGATTGAGCTGGTATGAGCTGGATAGGCCATCCAAACTTTCTGACCCTGTTTCCTTTTTCACCTGTAAAATAAAAAACTGAGAATATTAGATTCTTCACAGCCCTGAAACTAAGACTAATGAGAAATAAGGATGGCATGTAGCTCAGTGGTAGAGCATTTGCCTAACATATGCAAGGTCCTGGGCTTCATCCTCAACACTTAAAACTATCTGTAAATCACTATCTGCTTATAAGTTAAAGAAAAATAGTATAAAATGTTCTATTAATGAGACTAACAAAGCACACTTTACAATGGAAAGTGTGACATGCTGTAACAAAACAGCACTTAAGTCCTAAGTGCCACTTATCCTTTTCTCCCCTACTCAACTGCCTAGTTATGGTGAGGTGTATGGCCCTTACCACTAAACTATTTTAAAAAGCATCACATCCACTTTGTTCAGCACAATGATACCTAACGTTTATAAATTACTTTTCACTTCCAATGGACACCACAAGCATCAGTTAATTAGTTGTCACACAACTGAAGTTAGTTTTTCATTAGTTTAATTACAAGTGGGCCAGATTAAACTGAAGCAGGGAAGGCAGGTGACAGGAGGATCAGAGCCCGGGTGAGAATGCTGAGGGCTCTACCAATTATGTTCGCCATTTGTAGGTAAAAACAAACCTTTACCAAAGTACAAAATCACTAAAAAAGGAAAAAAATTTAGTTTCTGAACATCTTCCTACTAAGAGCCACAGTGTCATATAAGGAAAGAGATGAACTACAATGGCTTATCTCTACTCCTCCCCAACTTTCTGTATATACCAAATAACAAAAACAAGTCAATAAACAGTGAAGTAAGTATTTCACTTATCAAAAAGGTTTTCACTATTAAGATTTATGGTGCTCTTCCAAATACCTGAGAAAAACCAACTTTTAAGAAGGAAACTTTATTTCAGTTCGTGTTCTCAAAGGTTTCAGTACATGGTCAACCGATTCATTGCTTCCAGGCCTGTGGCGAGACATCTTGGCATGGAACTGGAAATATAGCAAAGCTGTTTACCTAATAGTGCTTGGGAAGCATAAAGAGAGAGGGAAGTGTTGCTGCTCCAAATATCCCTTTGAAGGGCATACCAGTAATGACCTTCACTAGACCTTGTTTCCTCAAAGTTCCAACATCTCCTGGTAGCACCATGGGCTGGTGACCAAACACATGGACTTTAAAAAATTATGTATAGCTGGGGGGTGGTGGTGCACACCTTTAATCCTAGCACTCAGCAGGCAGAGACAGGTGGATCTCTCAGAGTTCGAGGCCAACCTGGTGTACAAAGTGAGCTCTAGGACAGCCAGGGCTGTCACACAGAGATACCCTGTCTCAGAAAACAAACAAAATATTCTTTTGTAATTAATACAATGTATTTAGATCATATTCACCTCCCAATTCCTCCCAGGCCTCCCATCATATCCCCTTTTCAACAGTTAGGGGTAGTCTCAGAACCTTACCCTTATCTATGTTGGAGTGTTGACCCGACTTGGCTGATCTTGTGCAAGTATCAGGCAGGCAATCACAGTGTTGGAGAGTTGATTGGCTTGATCTTCTGCAAATGCTGGGCAGGCAACTACAGTTGCTCAGTTTAGGAGTGTAAGGACTCTGTTATGTTCAGAAGACACTACTTCATAGTAGTCTTCCCTGACTTCTGGTTCTTACAATCTTTCTGCCCCCTTCCTCAATGTTCCCTATGCCTTGGGGGAAAATATAATACAGATGTTCCAAATATGGACCTTCTAAAACTTTTATTATTGTGAGAGGCCTCACATGTCATGGCACATGTGTGGAGGTTAGAGGACAACTATGTGTAACTGATTCTTTACTTCTACCTTTATGTGGGTTCAAACATAGGTTGCCAGTCTTGTACAGCAAACCCCCCCCCTTTTTTTTTTCTTCTCATGGTTTATTTTTTTATATTGAAAAATTTCCATCTCCTTCCCTCCTCCTCCCCCCTCCCTCCCCTCCTCCTCCCCCTTCCCTCCCCTCCTTCTCCCCCTTCCCTCCCCTCCCCTCCACCCATACCTCCCCTCCCTCCCTCTCAAGGCCAAGGAGCCATCAGGGTTCCCCACTCTATGCTAAGACCAAGGTCTTCCCAACTCCCCCCAGGTCCAGGAAGGTGATCGACCAAGCTGAGAAGGCTCCCACAGAGCCCGTCCATGCAGAAGAATCAGAGCCCAGAGCCACTGTCCTTTGCTTCTCAGTCAGCCCCCGCTGTTGGCCACATTCAGAGAGACAGGTTTGGTCGCATGCTCCATCAGTCCCATTCCAACTGGAGTTGGTGATCTCCCATTAGTTCTGTCCCACCGTCTCCATGAGTGAACGCACCCCTCTCGTTCCTGACTTTCTCCCTCATGTTCTCGCTCCTTCTGCTCCTCATCAGGACCTTGGGAGCTCAGTCCAGTGCTCCAATGTGGGGCTCAGTCACCTTCCCCATCTGTCGCCAGCTGGAGGTTCCCTCACGGTCCTGACTTTCTTTCTCATGTTCTCTCTCCTTCTGCTCCTCATCAGGACCTTGGGAGCTCAGTCCGGTGCTCCAATGTGGGGCTCTGTCATTTTCTTCATCTGTCGTCAGGTGGAGGTTCTATGGTGATATGCAAGAAATTCATCAGTATGGCTATAGGAACTGGCCTTTTCAGGCTCCCTCTCCTCAGCTGCCCAAGGAACTAACTGGGGGCGTTTCCCTGGAAACCTGGGAACCCCTCTAGGGTCAAGTCTCTTGACAACCCTCAGGTAGCTCCTTAAATTAAGATATATGCTTCCCTGCTCCCATATCCACCCTTCCTATATCCCAAGCACTCCATTCCTCCGAGCTCCCCCCGTTCTCCCCTTCACACTTTTCTCTCCCCATCTTCCCTTGGCCCAGTCTTCCCCAACCCTCAAGTTCCCAATTTTGCCTGGCGATCGTGTCTACTTTCAATATCCAGGAGGATTACTATATCTTTTTTTGGGGAGTTCACCTTCTTATTATCTTCTCAAGGATCCCAAATTTATAGGCTCGATGTCCTTTAATTATGGCTAGAAACCGATTATGAGTGAGTACATCCCATGTTCATCTTTTTGGGTCTGGGTTACCTCACTCAGAATAGTGTTTTCTATTTCCATCCATTTGCCTGCAAAATTCAAGATGTCATTGTTTTTTACCGCTGAGTAGTATTCTAGCATGTATATATTCCACAGTTTCTTCATCCATTCTTCCACTGAAGGACATCTAGGTTGATTCCAGGATCTGGCTATCACAAACAATGCTGCTATGAACATAGATGAGCATATGCTTTTGTTGTATGATTGGGCATCTCTTGGGTAGATTCCCAATAGTGGAATTGCTTGGTCCTGGGGTAGGTTGATCCCGAATTTCCTGAGAAACCGCCACAGTGCTTTCCAAAGTGGCTGCACAAGTTTGCATTCCCACCAGCAATGGATGAGTGTACCCCTTACCCCACAACCTCTCCAGCAAAGGTTATTATTGGTGTTTTGGATTTTAGCCAATCTGACAGGTGTGAGATGATATCTCAAAGTTGTTTTGATTTGCATTTCCCTGATAGCTAGGGAGGTTGAGCATGACCTTAAGTGTCTTTTGGCCATTCGAACTTCTTCTGTTGAGAATTCTCTGTTCAGTTCAGCGCCCCATTTTTTAATTGGGTTAATTGGCATTTTACCGTCTAGTCTCTTGAGTTCCTTATATATTTTAGAGATCAGACCTTTGTCAGTTGCAGGGTTGGTGAAGATCTTTTCCCAGTCAGTAGGCTGCCTTTGTGTCTTAGTGACAATGTCCTTTGCTTTACAGAAGCTGCTCAACTTCAGGAGGTCCCATTTATTCAATGTTGCCCTTAAAGTCTGTGCAGCTGGGGTTATGCGTAGGAAACGGTTCCCTGTGCCCATTTGTTGTAGAGTACTTCCCACTTTCTCCTCTATCAAGCTCAATGTGTTCAAATTAATATTGAGGTCTTTAATCCATTTGGACTTGAGTTTTGTGCATGGTGATAGATATGGATCTACTTTCATTCTTCTACAGGTTGACATCCAGTTATGCCAGCACCATTTGTTGAAGATGCCCTCTTTCTTCCATTGTGTACTTTTGGCTCCTTTATCAAAAATCAGGTGTTCATAGGTTTGTGGTTTAAGATCCGGGTCTTCTATACGATTCCATTGGTCAACTTCTCTGTTTTTATGCCAATACCAAGCTGTTTTCAATACTGTAGCTTTGTAATAGAGTTTGAAGTCAGGGATGGTAATGCCTCCAGAAGAACCTTTATTGTATAAGATTTTTTTGGCTATCCTGGGTTTCTTGTTTTTCCATATAAAGTTGATTATTGTCCTCTCAAGATCTGTGAAGAATTTTGATGGGACCTTGATGGTGATTGCATTGAATCTATAGATTGCTTTTGGTAGAATTGCCATTTTTACTATGTTGATCCTCCCAATCCACGAGCAGGGGAGATCCTTCCATTTTCTGGTATCCTCTTCAATTTCTTTCTTCAAAGACTTAAAGTTCTTGTCAAATAAATCCTTCACTTCCTTGGTTAGAGATACTCCCAGATATCTTATGCTATTTGTGGCTATTGTGAAAGGTGATACTTCTCTGATTTCCCTCTCTGCTTCCTTATCCTTGTGTATAGGAGGGCGACTGATTTTTTGGAGTTGATCTTGTAACCTGCCACGTTACTGAAGGAGTTTATCAGCTGTAGGAGTTCTTTGGTGGAGTTTTTGGGGTCACTTATGTATACAATCATATCATCTGCAAATAATGAAAGTTTAACTTCTTCATTTCCAAATTGAATTCCCTTGATTCCCTTATGTTGTCTTATTGCTATTGCTAGAACTTCAAGCACTATATTGAAGAGATAAGGAGAGAGTGGACAGCCTTGTCGTGTTCCTGAATTTAGTGGGATAGCCTTGAGTTTCTCTCCGTTTAATTTGATGTTAGCTGTCGGCTTGCTGTAAATAGCTTTTATTATATTTAGGAATGACCCTTGTATCCCTAATCTCTCCAAAACTTTTATCATAAAATGGTGCTGAATTTTGTCAAATGCTTTTTCAGCATCTAATGAGATGACCATATGGTTTTTTTCCTTTAGTTTATTTATATGATGGATTACATTGATAGATTTTCGTATGTTGAACCAGCCCTGCATCTCTGGGATGAAGCCTACTTGATCGTAATGGATAATTTTTCTAATGTGTTCTTGGATTCGGTTTGCCAGTATTTTATTGAGAATTTTTGCGTCAATGTTCATGAGTGAGATTGGCCTGTAATTCTCTTTCTTGGTTGAGTCTTTGTGTGGTTTAGGTATCAGGGTAACTGTAGCTTCATAGAAGGAATTTGGCAGTGACTCTTGTGTTTCTATATTATGAAATACCTTAAGGAGTATAGGTATTAGGTCTTCTTGGAAGTTCTGGTAGAACTCCGCATTGAAACCATCTGGTCCTGGGCTCTTTTTGGTAGGGAGGTTTCTGATAACAGTTTCTAATTCTTCGCGACTAACAGGACGATTTAGAGCATTTACCTGGTCCTGGTTTAACTTTGGTACATGGTATTTATCTAAAAAACTGTCGATTTCTTTTACATTTTCCAATTTTGTGGCATACAGGCTTTTGTAGTAAGATCTAATGATTTTCTGAATTTCCTCTGTGTCTGTGGTTATGTCCCCCTTTTCATTTCTGATCTTATTAATTTGCGTGTTCTCCCTCTGCCGTTTGATTAGTTTGGCTAAGGGTTTGTCAATCTTGTTGATTTTCTCCAAGAACCAGCTTCTTGTTTCATTGATTCTTTGGATTGTTTTCTGTGTTTCTATTTTGTTGATTTCTGCCCTCAATTTGATTATTTCCAGTCTTCTACTTCTCCTAGGTGAGTCTGCTTCTTTTTTTTCCAGAGCTTTCAGGTGTGCTGTTAAGTCACCAATGAGTGCTTTCTCCGTTTTCTTTAAGTGGGCACTTAGTGCTATGAACTTTCCTCTTAGCACTGCTTTCATTGTGTCCCATAGGTTTGAGTATGTTGTGTCTTTGTTTTCATTAAATTCAAGAAAGACTTTAATTTCTTTCTTTATTTCTTCCTTGACCCAGGTGTGGGTCAGTAGTTGACTGTTCAGTTTCCATGGGTTTGTGGGCTTTCTGGGGGTAGCATTGTTGTTGAATTCTAATTTTAATCCATGGTGATCCGATAAGACACTGGTGGTTACTAATATTTTTTTGTAACTGTGGAAGTTTGCTTTGTTACCAAGTATATGGTCAATTTTCGAAAAGGTTCCATGAGCCGCAGAGAAGAAGGTATATTCTTTCCTATTTGGGTGGAATGTTCTATAGATGTCTGTTAAGTCCATTTGGTTCATTACCTCCATTAAGTCTTTCAATTCTCTGTTAGGTTTCTGTCTGATTGACCTGTCCATTGGTGAGAGAGGAGTGTTGAAGTCTCCAACTATTAGTGTGTGTGGTTTGATGGCTGCCTTGAGTTCTAGAAGTGTTTCTTTTACATAAGTGGGAGCTTTTATATTAGGGGCATAGATATTCAGGATTGAGACTTCATTCTGATGGATTTTTCCTGTTATGAGTATAAAGTGTCCCTTTCCATCTCTTCTGATTGATTTTAGTTTGAAGTCAACTTTGTTGGAAATTAGTATGGCCACACCCGCTTGTTTCTTAGGGCCATTTGCTTGATAAACCTTTTCCCAACCCTTTACTCTGAGTAGGTGCCTGTCTTTGTGGTTGAGGTGTGTTTCTTGTAAACAGCAAAATGTTGGATTCTGTTTTCGTATCCAGTCTCTTAGCCTGTGCCTTTTTATAGGTGAATTGAGTCCATTGATATTAAGTGATACTAATGACCAGTGGTTGTTAACTTCAGTCATTTTTAGTAGTAGAGTTTGTGTGTTTCCCTTCTTCTAGTTGTGCTGGTGAAGGGTCGCTAGATGCCTGAGTTATTGTGAGCGTTGTTGGACTCCTTGGTTTGTGATTTTCCTTCTATTACTTTCTGCAAGGCTGGATTTGTGGCTGCGTATTGTTTAAATCTGTTTTTGTCCTGGAATATCTTGTTTTCTCCATCAATGGTGAATGCAAGCTTTGCTGGGTATAATAGTCTAGGCTTGCATCCATGTTCCCTTAGTGTCTGTAGCACATCTATCCAAGCTCTTCTGGCTTTCATGGTTTCCATTGAGAAATCAGGTGTAATTCTGATAGGTTTCCCTTTATATGTTACTTGACCTTTTTCCTTTGCAGCTCTTAATATCTGTTCTTTATTCTGTATGTTTTGTGTTTTGATTATTATATGGCGTGGGGATGCTTTCTTTTGATCCAGTCTATTTGGTGTTCTGTAGGCTTCTTGTACCTTCATAGGAACATCCTTCTTTAGGTTGGGGAAGTTTTCTTCTATAATTTTGTTGAATTTGTTTTCTGGGCCTTTGAGTTGTAATTCTTCTCCTTCTTCTACCCCAATTATTCTTAGGTTTGGTCTTTTCATGGTGTCCCAGATTTCCTGGATGTTTTGTGTTAAGAATTTGTTAGATTTGTTTAGTTCTTTAATCTGTGAGTTTATTTCCTCTATAGTATCTTCAGAGTCCGAGATTCTTTCTTCCATCTCTTGTATTCGGTTGGAAATACTTGTCTCTGAAGTTTCTGTTCGTTTACTCAGAGTTTCCATTTCCAGTCGTCCCTCAGATTGTGTTTTCTTCATTACCTCCATTTCATTTATCAGGTCTTGTACTGTTTCCCTTACCTGTTTGATTGCTTTTTCTTGATTTTCTTGGGTATCTTTGAGAGATTTATTTATTTCGTCTACCTTTTTGTTTGTCATCTCCATTTCTTTATGGCAGTTTTTTACCTCCTGTTTAAGGTCCTCTATTATTTTCATAAAGTACTGTTTAAGGTCGGTTTCTTCTAAATCTTCTGGGGTAGGGTGTTCAATTCTTTTTGTTTCGTGATGTCTGGCTTGTGGTGATGTCATGTTGCCTTTCATGTTGTTGGAGGAGTTCCTGCATTGGCGCCTGCCCATCTCTTCCTTCAAAAGGAGCCCGGAGGCGTTTGGTGTCCTAGACCAATCTTTGCTGTGACTGAAACTGGTTGGATCTCCCCAGTGCCAGAGGAGGACCTATTCCTTGTGTCACAATCTGAAGGAGCCCGCACTTCCTTGCAGGAATCCTCAGACCTGCCTGGAGGCCAGAGTCTGACTCCTCTGGGTGAATGGCCTTAGAACAGGAGCAGGACACCTGAGAACACTAGGGAAAGCTTGGGAGACACAGGGACGGGAGAAACCGACACAAGCCTGCAGAGGGAAGTGGGGGTAGGGGGTCTGTGCTCTCTTCCAGGGCAGGTTGCCCCAGGGTCCGCATTCACTCACCAGTTCAGATGGAATGTCAGGGCACAGGATCAGGGATTCCAGGCAGCCCAGGGTCGCAGCCCAGACAAAAGGGCCAAGGTGGGGGCAGGGCGGGATGGAATACCACACAGCGAACCTGGCAGCACAATCTGAAGGAGCCCGCACTCCCTTGCAGGAATCCTCAGACCTGCCTGGAGGCCAGAGTCTGACTCCTCTGGGTGGATGGCCTTAGAACAGGAGCAGTACACCTGAGAACACTAGGGAAAGCTTGGGAGACACAGGGACGGGAGAAACCGACACAAGCCTGCAGAGGGAAGTGGGGGTAGGGGGTCTGTGCTCTCTTCCAGGGCAGGTTGCCCCAGGGTCCGCATTCACTCACCAGTTCAGATGGAATGTCAGGGCACAGGATCAGGGATTCCAGGAAGCCCAGGGTCGCAGCCCAGACAAAAGGGCCAAGGTGGGGACATGGCGGGATGAAATACCACACAGCGAACCTGGCAGCACAATCTGAAGGAGCCCGCACCCCTCCGCAGGAATCCTCAGACCTGCCTGGAGGCCAGAGTCTGACCCCTTTGGGTGGATGGCCTTAGAACAGGAGCAGGACACCTGAGAACACTAGGGAAAGCTTGGGAGACACTGGGACGGGAGAAACCGACACAAGCCTGTAGAGGGAAGTGGGGGTAGGGGGTCTGTGCTCTCTTCCAGGGCAGGTTGCTCCAGGGTCTGCATTCACTCACCAGTTCAGATGGAATGTCAGGGCACAGGATCAGGGATTCCAGGCAGCCCAGGGTCGCAGCCCAGACAAAAAAAAAAAAAAAAAAAAAGCCAGCAAACCCCTTTATCGCCTAACACATGGACCTTTGAAAGATACTTCAGACTGAAGTTATAGTACATGACCATCATTCACATGACAGCTGGCTTTTTCAGTGTTGTACTTTAAACAAAACTGTTTTAAGGATCCTGTGCTGTTTTTGAAGTAGTACAGTATTTATGGACACAACAGAGAAATCAGAAGATTGCAGGAAACACAATACCAATTCATACATCTACATACCTCCTGCATCTATCTTTTAAACATTCATTCTCTGGGAATTTCATGTGACACATTTTGAACATATTTACCGTTTTCATTAAACTCCTCCCATAACTACCTTCTCTATCCTCTCATTCCTTCTCATGCAGTTTTGAGATTTGTTTTTCTTCCATCAAGTACAGTTTGTGTTGTTAGCTAGTCTGGAAGTGTGGCCTGTCAGAGCCTATGGTCAACCTACCAAGGATCATGTCATTAAAGAATCCTGATTCTCTCTCAGCAGTCATCAAATGCCAGTAGCGTCTTAGCTAGTGGTGGGATTTTGTGCCTCCTTTCCCCTTCTGTGCTGTGATTTTTTTTTTTTATCTGACTGGAGCCTGCACAAGTCTTGTGCATGGGGTTACAATCACTCTAAGTTCATGTGTACAACTGCCCGTTTGTATCCAGATTATAGTTCCCTTGATGTGATCCACCACCTCTGGATCTTTCCAAGTCCTCTTCCAAAAGATCCCTGTGCTTTGTAGGGATCAGTGTGATGCAGATATCCCATTTAGGGCCGAGAACTCACCAGTCTATACTCTGCACATTAATTGCCATCAACTGCAAAGGAGATGCTTTTCAAAGATATAATGTTTTCTAGAGTGGGTTTTTAAAAAAAGATTTATTTATTATATATACAGTGTTCTGCATGTGTGTATGCCTGCATACCAGAAAAGGGCACCAGATCTCATTATAAATGGCTGTGGGTCACCATGTGGTTCCTGGGAATTGAACTCAGGTCCTCTGGAAGAGCAGTCAATGCTCTTAACCTCTGGTCCATCTCTCCAGCACTACAATGGGTTTTGAAGGCATCTTGATTCTAGAGCTTGGAGAACTAACAGTATAGAATGAGCTTCTCAAATTTTAATGTGCATCAAAATCACATTCCCTTTTATATAGAAAACCTAAATATATCTTTTATGAGAAAAATGAAGTTTAGACATGAAGAATTATTCAACAGGAAGTAATTTTATTATTGTGTTGTCATTTCTGCTTGTTCCCAATGCTCCGAATGTTCTTATTGTGTTTGCAGAACCTTTATAAGTGGAAATAAACATAATGTTATATCTTTTAAAACTAACTTGCACTTTCAGTATTTGTTTTATGAGCTAGGAAAGGAGTATAAAAACTGGCAAATTTGACAATTAAAAATATCATCTACTTTTATAAATCTAAAAGAAAGTTTATCACAATTCTTTATTTTTTGAGAGGCTCTCACTATGTAGCCCAGGTCTGCCTGGAACTCAATGCATAACCTACGCTGGCCTTGAATTTCCAAGTGCTGGGATTATAACTGTATATGCTACACACAGC
The DNA here is from genome assembly GCF_903992535.2 of Arvicola amphibius. Taxonomy (NCBI): domain Eukaryota; kingdom Metazoa; phylum Chordata; class Mammalia; order Rodentia; family Cricetidae; genus Arvicola; species Arvicola amphibius. The sequence goes on along the minus strand of NC_052065.1, from coordinate 33,802,312 downwards.
TTTTTTTTAATATTGAAGAGAAAGATGCCTAATCTTAGCAAATAGTCATAATAAAATATGACTATTTTACCAAAGAAAACATTATGATAGAAATTCCTTATATTAAAATATGTTGCTTCCTTTTCATTTCTTCAGAGTACCTTGCATATATACATCAAACACATATACACTCACTCAGCATACAGTTCGTTTCTCATTAATATGACACATAGATTAGACCACTTTATTTTGTTTTTAAAATTAAAAATTGTGTAACAAAACACCCAAAAGGAAAATAAAAACTGTATCAAATTTTGATGCATGTATAAAAATATAGAAGTACTCTTCAAAAAGTTAGTGTTGAACCATTTTAATTTTAACATTTATTGCAAAGCACATTTTATAAACACTAGATAAATTTACATATAAAATCTACACATAAATATACAGACCCAAAAGAAAAATAGCAAGTAAACTAACAAGATGTTTAAACAAATATGACAATAAAAATAATTTTCAATGCTATTTATTTTTCATAAATTTAAAAACTACTCAGAAATGAAATGTATATCATGAATACTATCAAAGTTTAGAATTACAGAAACAACACAGAACTACTTATTTTAAAAATCTTTCAAATATTCAATAGCCAACTGACAATTATTAATATCCGTAAACAGTCAACATCAGTAAAAGTTCTTATCTAACTGGATAGAAAATTTTAGGCTTTGGTTAACAGGCTAAATTTGGTGGAAAAATCTTAATGTCTTCTTTACATTATATTCCTGAGTTTTTGCACAACGTTACAGATAAGATAAAAACTTAATGTATAGCTTTGTATAACGTTGCATTTTAGTTCTGAAAAAACAAGTATTGAGATTATTTTAAATGTGAATAATAACATTTAATAACCAAGACAGAAAAGAATGCATTTACTTTAGCTTAGCTCAGGGAAATGTTAATGCCTCTGACCACAATTTGTAAAGATCATTTGTAAAATATGACAGAAATTCTATTATACCTGCCAGAAGTTTTTATTTGTACCTCATGAGATCATATTGACTTTGTAGAACACAATGTTTTTATAAAAGAAATGCTCAAATGATGACAGTCAGCACAAGGGTAGGCACAGTGTAGGTGTTCGGTATTATTAATTTAGCATAACAAAGTATTATTTCTACACATTAACAGTTCAACAGGTAGTTGTAAGTTGATTTAAAGCATTTTAAACATGAAAATACACTTTTAGTAACAACCATAAGAGGAATTTTTACAAGTGGTCATTTTCAGTCTTAGTTTTATAAAAATAGAGTTTCAGATTCCTTTAAATAGGCCTAAGAAAGCTGCCCCTGTTTGCTGCTAAATGTGCTAAGACCAACCTATTAACACCTTCAGAACTGATTAGATGACAACCCTCCCTAAAGCAGTTTCCCTTGAAAACAATCTGTGCATCTGAAGACTGGACCCACCAATGTGTATTTCTGAACAATTCCCATACCTCCTGGAAAATTACTATGATTAAATGGATTTGAGAAATAATGATTTCAGGTTACCAAAATTTTTATCATACTTGAACATTACTTTACATGAGTAAAAAAAAATGTATGGAGATCTTGAATAACCTGCCTATTTTATCATCAGACCTTACCCAAAAGTATTTCTTATCTAAAAGTCACAGGTTTTGCTCTAGGTCTCTGGCTAGTCACAAGAGCTATCAGACAGTGATCACTTCTGTCAAATCTGCTGGTGATTGTTGTTCTATAGTTTTATATTGCATAGGCTTTTTATTACTAGGAAACAGAAGAATCATCTGGCAGTTGTATTTTAAACAGAGCAATACAACTTATGAAGAAGTTAGTTCTTAAAATGGCAATGTCAGCATCAATAAGAAGTATTTGCAAAGCTGATTATCAAATATCTTAGTTTTTTCTTTCTTTTAAAATAGGGTCTCACTATGTTGTCAAGGACAGTTTTGAACTCCTGAGCTCCAGAGCTTCTTCCACTTTAGCATCCCAAGTAGCCTGGGACTACAGACGGCACTACCACATTCAGCTTTCAAATTCCTATTTCTTTAAAAATTTTCAATTTACAAAATAGTATGTTGACTCCATGTACAAAATCTCATTAGTCATATAATGCAAGAAGAAAATAATTATTTAACTGGATATGCATTTAAAAAGTACATAAGTTTATTTAGTTATTACCTAGTAACAAATTCCTCTAAATAAAAAGAGAAAGTAACAAAACATACTATCAAATGAATTCCATAGAGCACTAAGGAAAGTTTAAATTATCAGAGATTTGAAAGCATTTTTAATTAATATTAAAATTGTGAACTGGTAGCCACTTCTGTTTTCTAATAAGAGTATTATATAAAAAGAAAACTGAAAGCTCATTGAAAAGGTTAAATAGTTTATAAGATGACTAAAATTACTTAATTTAAATGAACTATTTTAGATCTTCAAGTAAATGATATGGTATTCAAAGAGTTATTTAAAAATAGCCTTTAACAATTTTAGAATTAGTAAAAATTACTAATGGCTTAAGACTAATATACATAAGTATTTTATCAAACTCTCTATATAAAGATTAGAAAGGGCTTAATACCACAGTCTGCTTCAAATCCCCATCTGTATCTCAGCAAAGTTATAGAAGCTGTCAACATCTCCAGATGCTGTCTCCTTCTTTTCTGATACAAACATCTATTTAAAATACAAAACAAACACAAGATTAGTTCTGTGGTCCTTAAATACCAAAGGCCACATATTTATAGAACAAAGTCATAAGCTTAGGGTTTTATCTTTAAGAAGTTTTTAGATTTACTTTTTATGTGTATGAATGTTTTGCCTGCATGTGTGTATGTGTACCATGCACATGCTTGGTTTCTTCAGAGGTCAGAAGAGGGTACTGGACCTCTGAAACTGGAGTTACATATGGTTGTGAGCCTATGGGTTAAAGAATATACTATAGATACAAGTACTATTTGGTTGTAAGGGAAAGGAGATAAAATGGAAAATTAGATTAAGATATAGTAAGATCTATACCTTTGTCCCGTTGAATATCTCGTTTACGATAAGGTGACATCCTTCTACAGCACCATCTCCATTAAATTCCAAGGCAATCACAGGACCTAAAATGAACCCCAAGAAGGTTTTTTCTCACCACGAATATAAATATATTGTAAAGCTTATTCTTGAATTTCTTTTTAGATTTTTGACATAGTTCACTATGTAGCCCTGAAATACACTACGTAGACTAGTCTGCCCTTGAACTTTTCTCCATCCTTCTGCCTTTACAGGTATGTATTAAACCCAGCATTCATTTTTTTGATTCTTCTCTGAGAAATTTCCAGTATCTTCATCAGGTGAGAAAGAAGGATGGAGATAAAAGGGCACATCATTTCAACTTTTCCCTATCCCTATCATACCCTATCATAAAACAAATAAGCTCTGAGTCTCATCCTGGATGACAGCTCCCGTACTATTACACAACTGTGTCACATTTTTAAAAATTATGTATGTGTGTGGGTATGTGTGCATGTGGAGTGCAAGTGCCTTGTGGAGGACAGAGAGGTCATTGGACTCCCTGTAGCTGGAGTTATGGACAGTTGTTTTATGAGCATCCAGGTTTGGGTCCTGGTATCTGAATTCCACTCTTTTGCAAGAACAGCAAGCATTCTTTAACTGCTAAGCCATCTTTCCAACCCTTACTGTCACGCTTTCAACTGTTGAAAATTGTCTGGTTTCTTTGGCTTTTATTTTTCTTTTTAAAACAAAACAAACAAACAAAATCAAAGAATCTCCACTAATTTAGCAGTACAAAGACTAGTGGGCAAAATACCAAACAAGATAAAAACAATCCAAGTCAACACACAAGTCTTACCAGGCAGCCTGCCCTCCTTCCAGCTCTCCTACTTAACCAGCCAAGTTCTAGTTCACCAACTATGGAAATAAATCAAAAGGGAATTGTGGCCAGGCACCAAAGCAATGCCTCTTTGAAAGAATTTTCCTTGAGTGTGTTTTAAAGTTACATTCTAAAAGTAAATATCAAACTTTTATTTTTAATCCTCTGAATAGAAAGATTTGTGCCTCCTTTCCCATCCATTAATTTGAATGCTTTTAAGACCCCCTCTGACTTACATTTTAAGTTAAATATTCATGATTTAATCTTTGGTAAACCTGGAATGTAGCATAGATTTGTTGGCAAGCATGACCAAGGCCAATGAGACCAAAAATATGTGTGCTTCAATTAATGTGTATTCAGCTATCAGTATAAAACAGATCAGCATTTTATTTCCGATCATGATGGAGAAATTTTGACCTCAAGGAGTTTACAAATGAGTCTCAAAAATAGATATAAACTGATTAAACAAACATAAAACAATATAGAATAATGGAGTACTACATCTGAAAAACCAAGGTAAACAAATATGAATGCTAAGCTTAATGTAGTTCTGAGTCCTGGACAAAGCACAAAAATGAGAAAGATCTCATTATATTTGGCACTGAAATAACTGGAAGGTTGAAATTTAATACAGAAACACACAGGAAAGGCAAGTAATAAAACAGACAACTGTACCCTCACATAGACCTAGTGAACAAGCTAAACTAGGAGTTTACAGCACATAGTATCTATAGATTATGATAAGTACTGAGTCAAAGAAGAGGCAACTACTTACATTTTCTTATTCTTGGCAAAAAGGCTCTGTGGAAAATGTGGCTGATAAGAAGAGGAAAGAGGGTCATGTAGTAGCATGGATGCAGGTGAAAATTGTCTCAATGTACCCTTTTATATAACTTGATATTGGAAAGCATGTCAGTATCTCAAAGCCAAAAGTAAATGTGGGGGAAAAAGCAGTTCTAAAAGTTAAAAGCAAACTAAAATAAATGAGTCTATCAAGTTAGTGATATGACCATACAAAGACTTAATCTAAGCAACCTTAGAAGGCAATGCCTTATCTGTATACCTTCAGTGGTATATGGCCTAAGTATAAAAATATAGAAGGTGAGCCGGGCGGTGGTGGCGCACGCCTTTAATCCCAGCACTCGGGAGGCAGAGGCAGGCGGATCTCTGTGAGTTCGAGGCCAGCCTGGTCTATAAGAGCTAGTTCCAGGACAGCCTCTTAAAAAGCTGCAGAGAAACCCTGTCTCGAAAAACCAAAAAAAAAAAAAAAAAAAAAAAAAATTGGAGGTGATCAAAAGCCAGTAACCTAGGCCAAAGTAGGCCTGAGGCAATGAACTCCACCTTGGGCCAAGCAGGATTGAGGCAACAAATTCCACAGGAGTGAGACTGAACCAGCTACCTAGGCTGTAGTGAACCTGAGGAAGCAAGCTCCATGGGAGCAGGAGCTGTGAGCCAGTCCAGTCCTGGGACACAGGTGGACCAGGATTGAACCAGGGTCCTGGTCCAGAGACAGCACACTCCACCAGAACAGGTACAGGGGAGTAACTGCTGAGTGAGTGAGCCAGAACCAGAGACTATTGAGGGTCCGGATGTGAATTTGGGGCCTTCAAGGGAGTAGACCTAAGCCAGGATCCCTGTGGGTCTAGGACCTCCCAGGAACTAGGCCTGAGCCAGGACCTCTGCCAGTCTGGGCGTGAATCTGGGACCTCCGAGGGTGTAGGCAGGAACCAGAGATCTCTGTGGGGCCAGGTGTGAGTCTGGGACCTCTGAAGGAGTAGGCCTGAGCCAGGTCCTCTGTGGGTCCTGGCATTGGTCTGGAACATCAAAGGGAATAGGCAGGAACCTGGAACCTCTGTGGATCCTAGTGTGAGTCTGGGACCTCCGAGGGAGTAAGCCTCTGCGGTTCTGGGGGCACCTGAGCCTGGGACCTCCAAGGCAGTAGACCAGAGCCAGAGACCTTTGCAGGACCAACTCCATGCCAAGGACCTTTGCAGGAGTGGATCCAGACCAGGGTTTACAGAAACAGGTCAAAGCCAGTAACCTAGGCCAAAGTAGGCCTGAGGCAACAAACTCCACCTTGGGCCAAGCAGGATTGAGGCAACAAATTCTACAGGAGTGGGACTGAACCAGCTACCTAGGCTGGAGTGGGCCTGAGGAAGCAAGCTCCACAGGTGCGGGAGCTGGGAGCCAATCTAGTCCCAGGACACTTGTGGACCAGGATTGAGCCAGAGACCTGGTCCAGAGACAGCGAACTTCACCGGAACAGGTACTTGGAAGTAACTGCTGAGCGAGTGAGCCAGAGCCAGAGACCACTGAGGGTCCAGATGTGAATCTAGGACCTTTAAGAAAATAGACCTAAGCCAGGACCCCTGTGGGTCCAGGCGTGAGTCTAGGACCTCCCAGGAACTAGGCCTGAGCCAGGACCTCTGCCAGTCTGGGCATGAATCTGGGACCTCTGAGGGAGTAGGCAGGAACCAGAGATCTCTGCAGGGCCAGGCATGAGTCTGAGACCTTTGAGGGAGAAAGCCTGAATCAGATCTTCTGCAGTTCTGGGCACACTTGAGCCTGGGAACTCCGAGGCAGTAGACTGGAGCCAGAGACATTTACAGGACCAAATCCAAGCCATGGACTTCTGCAGGAGGGGATCCAGACCAAGATTTTCACAAACAGGTCAAAGCCAATAACCTAGGTGAGACAGCAAACTCCAAGGGAGTGGAGCAAAGCCCAGGAACACGGAGTAACAAATGGGGTAACTGGAACTGTGGCACTGACAGTACCATGAGGAACAACCATCTGAGCTTTGGATTCACTGGCACCTAGAAGATTATTCAACAGAATCTCAGACAGCCCCAACCACACCTATTAGAGGAAAAGATGAGTAGAAAAGGTTGCAACACTGCAAAGAGCAACACAACACCAGTAAAACTTACCAACAAACACATGGAAATTAAACTATGCTCACCTGAATCATCAATGGGTCAAGGAAGAAATAAAGGGAGAAATTAAAGACTTCCCAAAATTCAATGAAAATGACCAGACAACGTACCCAAATTTGAAGGACACAATGAAAGCAATGTTAAGAGGAAAGTTCATAGCACTAAATGCCTACGTAAAGAAGCTGGAAAAATCCCACACTAGTGAATTAACACAACATTTGAAAACTTTAGAACAAAAAGAAGCAAACTCACCTAAGAGAACTAGATGGCAGGAAAAAAATCAAATTGAGAGCTGAAATTAACAAAACTGAAACCAAGAAAACAATACAAAGAATCAATGAGAGAAAGAGTTGGTTCTTCAAGAAAATCACAAAATAGACAAACCTTTATCCAAACTAACCAAAAGGCAGAGAGAGAATATCCAAATTAACAAGATCAGAAATGAAAAGGGGAACATAACAACAGACACAGAGGTAGTACAGAGAATCATCAGCTCATATTTTGAAAACCTGTGCCACCTCACCACGCTCTTCAGTCTACTTTTGTTTTTCCCCAAGACAGGGCTTTTCTGTATAACACCTCTGGCTGTATTGGAACTCACTCTGTAGACCAGGCTGGCTTTGAACTAACAGAGATCTGCCTGCCTCTGTCTCTTGAGTGCTGAGATTAAAGGCATGAACTACTACTGCCAAGCACTTCTGTCTTTTTTGTATGTAAAAATTTTCCCATTAAAATAAAAGATCTGAGAGGTGTAGTTAACACATGCCTATAATCTTATCACTCAGGAAGTAGAGGCAGGAAGATCGGGAGTTTAAGGCCAGTCTCAGCTACATAGTGAATTTGAAGCCAATGTTTTGTCATATAGTCCAGAATGGCTAGCAACTCACAGTCCCTCTGCCACTGGTGTAGGAGGTCCTTCTGTTTGTGTGTTGCTTTCATTGGTTAATTAATAAAGAAACTGCATGGCCTGATAGGGCAGAACTTAGGTAGGCGGAGAAGACAGAACTGAATTCTGGGAGGAAGAAAGGAGAGGAGAACCGCCATGGAGCTGCTAGAATCAGACATGCTAAATCTTTCCTGGTAAACCACGATCCCGTGGTGAACACAGGTTAATAGAAATGGGTTAAATCAAGATGTGAGAGTTAGCTAATAGGAGGCTAAAGCTAATGGCCAAGCAGTGTTTTAATTAATACAGTTTCTGTGTGATTATTTTGGGTGTAAGCTAGCCGGGCAGGATGGAACAAGGGGCTCTGCGCTCTCTACAACATGCTGAACATTGGGATTACAAATGTGCACCATCATTCCCAGCCAAAATAGCTTACTGAGCCAAAAAGCACTGAAATTATCCAAGGCCAAGAGAATGTGTTAAAAGAATACAGAAGACAGCCTGAAGGGCTTACCAATAGCTAAACATGAGATATGGTGAAATCAGAAGAAATAATTACATCTTATTAAAACACACTGAATATATATATATATAAATACCATTCATAATAACATTTAGACAAAAAAGGAACAAAACTCACTAGACACTACTTGGAGTTGCTAGGGTACCAATTCATTACTCTGAAAATTGATGCTTATTTTTCCTCTTTATTCTGCTTTTCTGATATGAAAGATAGTTCAAGTCAACCAAACAGTGCTGTGTACAAGGTGTTCTCATAACATCTACTAATAAATGTAGAGGTGGTGATATCATCAGAAAGTAATCATTTTGCACGTCTTATTAAAATAATTGGTTCAGGCAAAACTCCTGTGGTTTTGGAATCCTACAGGGAACTCACATTGCAAACATAATTGCCACCTAAATCTGCTGATGAATCTTAGCATGATTAAAAATACTAGTCAAGTCAGGTGGTGGTGGTGCATGCCTTTAATCCTATCACTTGGGAGGCAGAGGCAGGAAGATCTCTGAGTTTGAGGCCAGCCTGGTCTACAAGAGCAAGTTCCAGGACAGCCAGCAGTGTTACACAGAGAAATCCAAAAACAAACAAGCAAACAAACAAAAAAATCCTAATCAGACATCATGGGTATTTGCATTTAAAGCAACAAGAGACAGTGCCACCTATGAAGTATTCTTGCCAAAGGGAAAAAAAAGCCTAAATGTAAACAAGGTTTTTCTTAACTCCTACAAGAAACATAGTGGAACAAGTTAATTCCATGAACACTAAAGGACAACTGACCAAACTTCATTCATAAGACAGAGGCATGAAACAAAAGTGGGGGAAAATGCCTGTTCTTAAATTATGAGATACAAGATATAAAAAAAACAAATTACAACAAGTGGGCCAACTTTTAGACCTGGATTAAATTAACTACAAAAGGACATTAAGAACTTGACAAGCCGGGCGGTGGTGGCGCACGCCTTTAATCCCAGCACTCGGGAGGCAGAGGCAGGCGGATCTCTGTGAGTTCGAGACCAGCCTGGTCTACAAGAGCTAGTTCCAGGATAGGCTTCAAAGCTACAGAGAAACCCTGTCTCGAAAAACCAAAAAAAAAAAAGAACTTGACAATGAAGATAATTTGCATGTGAGTACATATTAAAGTATCTTTAAGAAACTACTGCTAACAGTTAGGTCTTACAATGCAGTTTGGTTACTCAAAAAAGTATGTTGTAAATTTTGCTTTATTTGAGATACAAAAATATTTGGGAATGAAATGTCAAGACAAAATAAAATTGTATTAGAATATTGTAGTAAAAAGGGAACCTAAAGGTTTTTTGTTTGTTTGTTGTTTTGAGACAGTTTTAACTCTATAACCCTGGCTAGCCTTGAACTCACCGTAGAACCCAGGCTGCCCTGAACTTTGTGGAAATATTATTTTCTCTCACCTTCCAAATGCTGAGATTACAAGCACAAGTCACCATACCTAGCAAGACATTTTAAAAGTCTGACAAAAGTTGAAGAAAATGGAGAATGGAACACATGGGTTCATTAAATTTTATACTTATTTTAATGAGTATTTTGCATGTTTGTATGAGATGAGGGTGCCAGATCTTCTGGAACTGGAGTTATGGATGATTGTGAGCCAACATGTGGGTGCTAGGAACCAAGTTGCAGTTATTTGCAAGAACAAGTGCTGTTAACCACTGAGCCATTTCTCCAGCCCCAAATTCTACCTTTGATAAGGTAGTATGTATAGAAATCTACAGAAGATAATTTTATTATTCTCCCTTATTTTTGGTATTGGACATTGAATCCAGAGCCCTGGGATTGTAAGACAAGCATTCTACCACTGAGATGTGTCCCTAGTCTCTGCTCCTCTTATATGAGGGATTTATTATTGACAATTCCTGTTTTTGGCTAAGAGAATATAATCTAAAATTTTGAGAGAACTTATTAACTCAGCAGGTATGTTGGTTGATATTCTTTACTAGATTATTGTGAACTTCCAATAAGTGGCTTAATAATTTTTAGGACAATAATAGCAATAAAACAGGTATGTAAATGCATCAGTTTACACTAGGATAATCCTAAATGTAAGAAAATACAATAATGACAGTGTATTCCTTAATTATCCCTATTTGTCTAATGATGCTTACTAAAATTACTGTGATTATTTTAAAGTGAAGTTTGAGGTCAACATGGATACTGGTCATGTTTTAGTGTTTCAATGTGAACTTCATATTCAAATACTCCAAAATAGCTTTAAATCTAGGCATCTCAGCTGTCATGAACAATTAGACTAGAGCCTCAATTAGATTAGAGCAATATACTATCTAGTCTCTCTGCTTGCCCCCTACAATAATAGAGTAATAATAATAATTGCATTTTAAAAGGACTATGGCATTCCTCTGTTCTAACACAGCCAAGTAAATATGATCTCTATTTTTCTTATTTTATATTGCTCTACAAATACGTGACAATTTAAAGCAATTACATTAATAATCCATTATAACATGCATCATAATAAACATAATAGTAAAAGAAATGATAAAAGACACAAGATGGGAAAGGAGATCTGAAAATATGTTAGCAGGTTTTTATACTATAAGTGAAGTTGGATAATAGTAGACAGTAGATGCAAATTATCTACATTATAATTTACTTCTATGAAACTAAGTTTTAGAAAAACATATACAACTAACAAGTCACTAGAAGGGTAAGTGGAATTGTAAAAATATTCAGTTACATGGAAAAAGGTAACAAAAATGTAACAGAAAAAGCTAGCAAGATGATAGACTTTGATCCAACTATATCAATAATTCTCTTTTAGAATGGTCTAAACACAGAAGTTAAAGGAAAGACTGAACTGAAATACAGAAATCAACTATATGCTAAGAAAAATTTTTTACCTTGATTATATAGACTTGATAAAGAAAACCTGACTCTAGAAAAATTCCCAGGAAGCCACAAGGATGACCCCAGCTAAGACCCTAAGCAATAGAGAGGGTGCCTGATCTGGCCTTGCCCTGTAGTCAGACTGATGATTATCTTAAAATATCACCATAGAACCTTCGTCCAACAACAGATGGAGACAGAGACAGAGACCCACATTGGAGCACTGGACTGAGCTCCCAAGGTCCAGTTGAAGAGCGGAAGGAGGGAGAGTATGAGCAAGGAAGTCAAGACCATAAGGGGTTCACCCACTGAGACAGTTTGCCTGATCTAATGGGAGCTCACCAACTCTAACTTGACTGGGAATGAACAAGCATGGGATCAAACTAGTCCCTCTGAATGTGGTTGACAGTTGGGGCAGACTGAGGGGCCAATGACAATGGCACTGGGATTTGTCTCTACTGCATGCACTGGCTTTTTGGGATCCTATTCTCTTTTGATGTATACCTTGTTCTACCTAGATGTAGTGGGGAGGTACCTTGCCCTCTCTTAAGATTGGAGGGGGTGGGGGAGAGGAGGTGTGGTAGGGAAGTGGGAGGAGGGGAGGAAGTGGAAATTTCGATTGATATTATTTTTTAAAGTAATAAAAATAATAAAAATTTTAAAAAGATACAGAATGAAATATTAACCAAATTAAAAAACAGTAACCTTATTAATTTCAGATAAAATTGACTTTAAAATTGATTTTAAAACAGGGAAGATAATCAGAGCTAGATGGCGTTATTATATAACCAAGGGTTTTCCAAAGGAAAAAAATCTATCAATTGTAATGCATATGCCATTAATAGACCTTCAAAGTATACAAGGTGAAGCCTCAATAATTAGAAAAGAGAAATACAAATCCTCAGTGACACCTATAGAGTTCAACATTTCTCTCATTAATGTATCGAATAAGTAGGCAGAAAATAAAGGAGAGAGATGACTTGCACATTATTATCAATTAAGTTGGCGTAGTAGATATTTATATAGCATTTTATCAAGCAACAGATTTTACATTATTCCCACATGAGCATGAAATATAAACAAAACAGACTGAGGCCTGTGTCATAAAAACAAGTTTAACTAACTGTAGAAAACAGCAAGTTTGTCTTTTTTAGGGTATATGCACTTGAGTGTAAGTGACCATGGAAGTCACCAGAGGATGCACTAGAGCTTGAGTCATAGGCATTTCTGAGCCACCCAACATGGGGTACTGGGAATTGAACTCTAGTTCTCTGGAAGAGTAGCAAGTGATCCTAATGACTGAGCCATCTCTCCAATCTCCAATTTTTTGTTTTTCTTTTCTTTTTCTTTCTTTTTTTTTTTGAGACAGTATTCCAATAGGTAACCCAAGTTGATCTTGAACTCACATATAGCCTATGCTGGCCTGATACTCATGATCGTGTCTCAGGAATGTGCCACTATACTGGCTTTAAAAATACTTTTCAGGGGGCTGAGAGATGGTTCAGAGGTTAAGTTCAATTCCCAGTACCCCATGTTGGGTGGCTCAGAAATGCCTATAACTCAAGCTCTAGTGCATCCTCTGGTGACTTCCATGGTCACTTACACTCAAGTGCATACGATTGTTCTTCCAGAGGTCCTGAGTTCAATTCCCAGCAACCACATTGTGGCTCACAACCATCTGGTGCCCTCTTCTGGTCTGTAGGGATACATGCAGGCAGATGCTGTATAAATAATTAATAAATAAATCTTTAAAAAAATAAAAATACTTTTCACTAAATTAAATATTAAGTTACTTTCTCTATGAAGGACTGGATAAAAAGTATTTTAGCCCTTGTGGACTATACATTGCCTGCCATGAAACAAATCTTTGGTGTGGTTAAAAAAAACCCAGCAGAATAGATAGAAGAATGAATATGACCATAATCCCATACAACTTCATTTTGTTTTGTTGGTTTCAGGAGACAGGGTTTCTCTGTGTAGCTTTGGAGCCTGTCCTGGAATTAGCTCTTGTATACCAGGCTGGCCCCAAGCTCACATAGATCCACTTGCTTCTGTCTCCCAATTAAAGACATGTGCCACTACCACCCAGTCAAAACTTCATTTTCTAATGCAGGTTGTGGGCTATATTTTGCCAAATCTTGAATTGAATAAATATGAAATACAATGTGTTGAAAGTTGCATGATATGGCTAAAGTCATATGTATAGGGAAAAAAATCAGTATTAAATATATATGCAGTAGATCCTTATTTGCATACTTGTTAAAATTCTCCTGTAACTACCTCTACACTTAGGTGTGTACTAGTCCTCTCCCCATCAATACTTGGCTCTACTTTTGTAGCTATTCTCAGACATGCTTGTTCATGTTCCTAGATAAGTGAAGTTAGCCTTCTTGTTTTATTCCTCTTATATATGCAAATATCCTTTCCACCATCTGAATTGTGCCTTATTTTTCATATTTCTGAGATCCCTATTGATTTTGGTGTTGACATAGCCCCCAAACTTGGTGTCCATTGTACCTAACTGAGGAAGGCTATTCTGTGCTTCATGAGAACATGTGTGTACATATGCTTCACGCAGGCATGCTGTTAGCTGTAGTTCTCAGATCAATGTCAAAAATCATACTTAAATCTGTAACTTATGCTCAAACTTTAAGAAACTAGAGAAAGAACAAATCATACCTAATGTTAGTGAAAGTAAGGAAATAATAAATACGAGAATAGAAACCTAATGAATTGAAAAGAAAATTGAAATACAAAGCACTTCTTTGAAACTATCAGTAAAATTAGAAACATCACATGAAAAGGTACTGAATGTCACTAATCAAGAAAATGCAAATCAAACTCATGATGAGATAGCAACTTCACATACATGTTAGGCTATTATCACAAAGAGAAATGTGTTGCTGAAGATGTGAAGCAAGAAGAACAAGAACCCTTGTGCACCACTAGTGGGAATTTAATTGTTATATATAGTCATTATGATAATACTTCTTCAAAAAAATTGAAAATAGAGCTGCCATATAATCCAGCAATCCCACTTCTGGGTATATATTCAAAAGAAATCAAATCACTACCCAGAAAGAATTCCTACATTATTGAGGCATTATTCACCCTAACCAAGAAATGGAATCAAATTTAGGGGTCTTGTTGACAACTGAGTGGACAAAAAAAGTATGGTATGGACTACTCTTGGTGGCATATGTCTTTAATCCTAGAATGTGGAAGGCAGAGACAGGCAGATCTCTGTGAGTTCCAGGTCATCCAGGGTTATGTAGTAAAGCCTTATCTCAAAAAAGTCTCAGTCTCCTTTCTCTCTCCTTGTCTCTGTCTATCTCCCTGTTTGTCTGTCTCCCTCTCTCTGTCTCTGTTTCTGTCTGTCTGTCTCTCTGTGTCTCTCTGTCTGTCTGTCTGTCTCTGTCTGTCTCTCTCTCTCTCTCTCTCTCACACACACACACACACACACACACACATACACACACACTCACACTCACATCTATTCTGCCAAAAAAGATCTTGCCATTTGTAACAACATGGGTGAGCCACAAGGCAGCATGATTAGTAAAATAAAGATAGATACTGTATAATTTCACTTATATGTGTAATCTTGAAAATTTGAATCCACACAAATAAGATAACATGGTGGATCCTAGGGCTGAGAGGCTGGAGAAACTGCAAGATGCTGGTTACATTATATAAATTTGTGTAGTTATATGATTAGCAAGTTGGGGCTGCATATATAGACTGAGCTACCTCCTGTTTAAAATGCATGGGGTTTAATCTACAACACAACCCTCTCCCACATATTTAAGACAAGTTCTTAGGATTTAATGTATAGTATGATGGCTATAGTTAGTAATACCATATTGTATACTGGAAAATTGCTGAGACTTTAAATGCTTTTATCACAAAACAACAATTATGGGCCATTGAGATGACTCAGTGGGTAAAGTTTGCTGCACAGCATGGAAACCTGAGTTCAACCCTCAGAACCCAGTAAAAGCAGAAACAGAGAACTTAACAGAGTTGTCCCTAATCTCCACAGTTGTGCCACAGAACATGTACCCACAAACATACATATAATAATAATAGATTTTCAACAATAAAATTTAAAGACATAACTGTTTGTTGTAATCATTTATAATATATATGGATAGGTCAGGTCACTAGATTATATACTTTAAAATGTAATATCTGGCAATTATATATAAATAAATCTGAAAAATTTTAAAAAGTTACCAAATAAAACATAAATTTTAGACTGATGGAAAAATGAGAGTAAAAGCCTGACGCCCTGCGTTTGATCTTGAAACACACATGTGAAGGGGAAGCCTAGCCAAAAACCTTGTTTTGTAAGGCGTGTCCCCCTTGTTCTAAAGGCGTGTCCCCCTTGGTCTAAAGGCGTGCCCCCCTTAGGCGTGTCCCCCTTAGGCTAATATTGACTTATAAAATCTTGCGGGCCTACGGCCTGCCTGCTCTTTGTTTTCCTGCCCTCCTCGCTGGAACCTTGGATTTGTAAGTACCCTTTCCTTTCCTTTATTAAAACTGAATTATATATATTAAAGCTTGTCTGGTGAATCATAACTGCTGATCAACCACGCACCTTCATTTGGCATCCAACTCGGGCATTTGGGAGCCTTCAGCTCCAGTTCCCACACTGCGTGGCAGGGATTCGGCCTTGGGCTCTTGATTGCTTCAGAGCAGTTTCCCAGACTAGCCTGTCCCAGCCCCGCTTGTATGGAGCAAAGGACGTGTGTGTGCGTGGGTGACTCAGTCCGAGCTCGCTAACCCCTCAGGCAGCACCAGTCCCGGCTGAGTTCAGCCTGGGCCCTGACCTGCCGGAGACTAGCGGTTACTGCCGGAGTCCCAGCATTCGAGCTCCGCTGGTACTGCAGACTCGGTTTGGCCAAGCGGTTACTGCCCTCACCACCTACTGGCAGGGAACGGTCATTACAGGTAAAATTTCTTTTGATTAAAAAAAAAATGTCTGACCATATCACCGTTGAAAGCTTCTGCAGTCTATTTAATTATACTATGGTAGAAATATTACAGGATACATATGATATTCCCATAACTTGGATGTTTATAGGGCTTGCAATTTTTCTCGTATTTGGTTTCTCCCTTACATGGTTTGAAAATAGAAAAATGATAAAGTCCTTACAGAATGAAACCAGGATTCTTAGGACAGAGGTTGAATGCTTAAGAAAGGGCACAACTGTTTTGAGTGACAACTTTAAGTCGGTTGAGGTATTTGCAAAAACAATTCAGACTGACACCAAGAAAGAGTTTGAAGGTCTCAAGGAAGGGAATAGGGCTTTGTCTGATATGACTCGGTCAAATGAGCAAAATTTAGAAAAACTACAGTCTGATATTAAGGAGAGATTCATTGCTGCGGAGGAGAGAACAGCTGATTTGGATCGTAAACTTCAGTCCCTGTCTGAAACATTATCAGAGAGAATTAAAACTGCTGAATGTGAAAATCGGACTTTGTCTAAAGGATATGACAGATTGGCTGACAGATTGTCAATACAAGAAGGCACAATTCATGCCATGAAAATTCTATCCAAGGATGAGATACTAACTCTACTGGACAAACTTCATGTTTTGGAATCCTCCATGAAGGCCTTGGAGCATAATTCTGGACAGGAGATCCAGGCCTTACAGAAGGCAATAGTAAGCAGATTAGAAAAGATTGAGGAAATTATAGACTGTGATGAACAGGAGCAAACGGTAGAAAGGCGAAATTTAACTCCGTCAATGAGTAAAACTCTCCGGGATAATTTCCATAAAGTTCTACCTGCCTTTCCAATAATAACGTCAGAAAAGGTGACTGGTTCCAAAAACCCTAAGGTCATCAAGGAATATACATGGGAACCCGTCCGTATGAATGATCTCAAAGAAATTAAACAAGCCATTATGAACTTTGGGCTACATTCATCCTTTGTTAGAGAGATGCTCAAAACTTGGTCTATAAGCAATAAGGCAACGCCCCATGATTGGGTACAATTAGTATCAGCTGTTCTAGAGAGTGGGTCACAATTAAATTGGAAATGCATGTTCAGACAAGAGGCTAAACTTTTAGAACAGCAGGAAAGAGCAAAGGGAATTGAGATCTCCCTAGATCAAATTCTAGGTGAAGGACTTTTCTCCGATCCTCTGGAACAAGCTAATTATGATGAACACACCTTATCCATATGTACTACAGCAGCCTTAAAGGCTTGGGACAGAGTTCAAGACCCAGGACAGAGACTGGAATCATATATCAGAGTTAAACAGGGTCAGAGAGAACCCTTTAGTGATTTTTTACAAAGGCTAACTAAAGCTGTACAGATAGGGATATCTGACCCAGAAGCAAGACGTATAATAATTGAGTCTTTGGCTTATGAGAATGCCAATGTGGAGTGTAAAAGGATCCTGGGGCCTTTAAAGATGAGATCAGCGCCCTTGGACGAATGGGTTTTACATACAATGAATGTTGAATCATTTGACTATGGCACTGAAGCATGGGTAGAAGAAGCAATTTCTAATGCAAAAAGGAGACATCAAGTTACCAAATGTTTTAATTGTGGCAAGATGGGACATATTAAAAGAAATTGCAGACAACGGATTTTCAGAAATAATAATAATAATAATAATAATAATAATAACAATAATAATAACAACAATAATAATAATGCCTCTTCTAGAAATAACAGACGTAGGAGGACTCAGCCTTCAGGTATATGTAGGAGATGTGGAAAAGGCAGACACTGGACAAATGAGTGCAGGTCAACAAGAGATAGACAAGGCAACCTGTTGCCACTGGGAAACTCAATGGGGGGCCTCTCGCAGGCCCCCATGGCGAATGTGGTCCAGTCATTTCCAGTTACTGCTGAGAACATGCCTCGTCAAGAAAATTAGAAAGCCCCATGCCTGCTGTTAAAAGCAAAAATGGCCTGAAAGATGAGTTACGTGTATTTTGGCAGACTTTTATAAATGAACAAAGACCAAAGTTAAGAGTGTGTGTAAATGGCGTTTTTATTACTGGCCTACTGGACACAGGTGCGGATGTAAGTATCATTACTCCAGAATCTTGGCATCCGTACTGGCCTCTTCAGGATGTAAATGTTCAGTTCCTGGGAATTGGAACCCTATCTCAAGTAAGGCAGAGCACGAGATGGGTTGAATGCATAGGGCCAGAAGGACAAATAGGAAAATTAAGGCCATATGTAACCAATATTGCAGTGAATTTATGGGGCCGTGACCTGTTGCAGCAATGGAATACCCAAATTAACATTCCTGCTGCTTCTAGAGCCTATATTACTGAAGGAAATATTAAAAGATATTACAGAAGGCGGAAACCGGCTGTTCGGGCTGTACAAGAATGCAAAGCAATTGATGGCCCTTCAGAGATACGAACAGCACTGCCTCTAAAATGGTTGACTGAGAAACCAATATGGACAAAGCAATGGCCTTTAGCTGAGGAAAAGTTGCAGGCTTTAGAACAACTGGTACAAGAGCAATTAGATGCTCGACATATAGAAGAATCTACCAGCCCTTGGAATTCTCCTGTATTTGTTGTTAAGAAAAAATCTGGTAAGTGGAGAATGGTGACAGATCTCAGGGCTATCAATAAGGTTATTCAACCTATGGGCTCTCTGCAATCTGGAATTCCTCTGCCATCTTTATTACCAAAAGGATGGCCTCTCATAGTTATTGATTTAAAGGATTGTTTCTTCACTATACCTTTACAAGAAAAAGACAGAGAAAAGTTTGCCTTCACAGTGCCTACTTATAATAACTCTCAACCTACAAGGAGATACCAGTGGACCGTCCTCCCACAGGGCATGTTGAACTCTCCCACCCTGTGCCAATATTTTGTAAATCAACCATTGCAAATAATACGCAAGCAATTTCCCAAGTCTATAATTTATCATTACATGGATGATATTCTGTTATCTGATTCAAACATGGCTACTTTAGAAAGACTGTTTGAAGAAGTAAAAATACTTTTACCTAAATGGGGATTGCAGATTGCTCCTGAAAAAATTCAGAGAGGAGATTCTGTTAATTATCTAGGTTATAAAATAGGTTTACAAAAAATTAAGACACAAAAAGCACAAATTAGGAGAGATCGGTTACGGACTCTCAATGACTTTCAAAGGTTGTTAGGAGACATTTCCAGCTTACGACCAGCTGTTGGCATAACACCTGATATGATAATGCATTTAAATAAAACCTTGGATGGTGAAAAAGACTTAAACAGTCCCAGAGAATTAACAGCTGAAGCAGAAAAGGAGCTGAGAATGATTGAGGAGAAATTACAAGAGACACATGTGGACAGGGTGAATCCAGAGCTCAGTTGTATTCTCGTCATATTGCCTTCCAAAATTTCTCCTACAGGAATTTTAATGCAGAGAGATGATATTATCTTAGAATGGATCTTTTTACCACATAAACCAAGTAAGCAAATAAAAACTTATGTGGAAAAAGTCTCTGAATTAATTATAAAAGGCAAATTGAGACTTCGTCAACTAGCAGGCATAGACCCAGCAGAAATTATAGTGCCTTTCACTGCTGATGAACTAAAAAAGTTGTGGGAAGATAACGAACCATGGCAAAGAGCTTGCGCTAATTTTTTGGGAGAAATCAATAACAACTATCCGAAAAGCAAGAGGCTTAACTTTATAAAGAGAACTTCTTGGATTCTCCCTCGAATCATCCGTGATGCTCCGATAACTGGAGCACGTACATTTTATACTGATGCTAATAAATCAGGGAAAGCAGGTTACAAATCAGAAGATTTGAGTAAGGTGGAACAAAGCCCTTATGATTCTGTCCAGAAGGCAGAATTATATGCCATTCTTATGGTGGTAAGGGATTTTAAAGAACCGCTTAATATAGTTACTGATTCACAATATGCAGAAAGAGTAATCTTACATATTGAAACTGCTGAATTTATACCTGATGATACAGAACTAACCTCATTGTTTATCCAGGTACAAGACATGATCAGGAACAGGCTTTGCCCTATGTATATAACACACATCCGATCCCATACGGGTCTGCCAGGTCCTCTAGCACAAGGTAATGCAGAAATTGATCAATTGTTAATTGGTAGTGTGCTGCAGGCCTCTGAATTTCATAAAAAACATCATGTCAATAGCAAAGGCTTGAAGAAAGAGTTTTCTATTACATGGCAACAAGCTAAGGAAATTGTAAAGAAATGCCCTACTTGCTCTTTTTATAACCAAACACCACTGCCCGCAGGGGCTAATCCAAAGGGCACTCAAAGGAATGAAATCTGGCAGATGGATGTGTTTCATTTTGCAGAATTTGGCAAATTAAAATATGTACACCACACCATTGACACTTATTCAGGTTTTCAATGGGCAACTGCTTTAAGCTCAGAAAAATCTGATTCAGTAATCACTCATTTAATAGAAGTTATGGCCATCATGGGTATACCTACACAAATAAAGATGGATAATGGTCCAGCTTATGTCTCTAGGAAAATGAAATGGTTTTTGGCTAATACAATATTAAGCATGTTACAGGTATACCATACAATCCTACAGGTCAAGCAGTCATAGAAAGATCAAATAGAACTATAAAGGATATGTTAAACAAACAGAAAGGGGTGGAAAATACCCCTAGAAATAGGTTACATAGTGCTTTATTAACCTTGAATTTTCTCAACGCTAATGAGAAGGGGACAACGGCTGCAGAAAGACATTGGATAATGGAAAAGTCTGCTGAATTAAATCAACCAGTTTATTTCAAGGATGTGCTGACCTCGCAATGGAAGCCAGGAGATGTGCTGCGTTGGGGAAGGGGTTTTGCTCTTGTCTCCACAGGAGAGGAAAAATTGTGGATACCATCAAAATTAATAAAGGTTCGGTTTGAAGAGAAGAAGCCCCTTGGAAAAGAAAAATAATTCATTCACAAGGATGATGATCATACTGATGGTAAGAAAAGCATATAGGTTGGGGGCAGGGTTCTTTTCTTATCTCCACAGGAAACCACTCATCTTCAAAGAACTTAAGGGACCCTGGATATTTAAATACTGATGCATGGACACTAGTTACAACCTAATATGGATCAACACAGAACCCGAATATGTTTAGTAAGTATAAAACATTTTTTTACATATATACTGTGCTTTTATTTATTTGTATATAAAGCTGGTTTTGGAGTTGGACTATGGCTCAGTCCCTCTTCAATTCCAAGCCTGTTGATAAGAGGTATCTCAGAGATTCTGTCTCAGGTCAGGAGCCATGAAATGGGACAGAATAATAATAATAGTAATAATGATGATGATGATGATGATGATGATACTTGATAAACTTTCTTTGCCTTTCTTCATATCTATGTCTGTCTTTATTATACCTTCCATCAAATATATATGTCTGTATATGTCTTTGTAGATAATGTTTACCTTTCCTGTAACAAACAACAAATTTTCCTTCAGTAATCTTTGAAGTTTCCAGGATGAAGATGGGGCCCCACAACATCAATTTCACCTGGTTACTATGACGTCATGTTTTTAATAGCGCTAAAATTAGATTTTTTTTTTTTGGTACCAACTACACAAGACAGTTTCAAATGGTGTACAATTTTGACAACACTCTGGCCGGACCTCCTCAAAACACTCAGAGGCTAGTTACAATTTCCTCAACCAAATGTTATTCTGGGAATTTTACCATCATTTGCTTTCATGGGACCCCCTGAGAAGAACGTCGCCCTCATGTCAGCTAGAAGCAATCTTAGAGGACGACGCCCCCTCTCCCAACAGAGTTTGCCCTCTGGTTTAGGGACATCATTTAGTAGTTGGTATAGGGTTGAGGGGATGGGGAGGTATTATATGGACTCAGGGGTATTTATGAAAAAAAAAGGGGGGGGAATTACCTGGTTTGATGGGATGATTGGTATTTGTGAATTATTGTTATTAGAAAATTGCATTGGTGTTGATTCTTGTATACTGAACATTGTATATGAGTATGCTTCTACCTCTATTGTATGAGAGTATGCTTCTACCTCTGTTTAAAACAATTGTTATATTGAGATATTTATCATATTGCAATGTACATTTCTACCCCTGATATTATTTGTATAATGACATTGTTTACGTTTGGGGATATTGTCCTCATTTATTGCACAGTTGTTTTTCAGGTTTTTTAGATACATAGAAATTATATTTAGTATAGATAGTATAATCTCCGACCTCTTTGAAGAGCTGTAGAACATGGCCTTTAATCTAACCTAGAGTTTGGTACTTATGAGACACAATCACTCCTGGCAACACCACTCTACTCCCGAGAGAATGTTGAGCACCAAAGACACTCCACTGGGAGCTTGTCTTCTTCTTGGCAGAAGTGGCCTTTAGGCAAAGAAAAAGCCCATACCTCGACCACTGACAGAGTTTCAGAGTATCTGTAAATGGATAAAAACAGGATTGTCTTATCTTGCCAAGACAGGGTAGGACAGTTCTACAAAAAGTTCCTTGCCTTTGAAAAATGTTATGTCAGTTGTGTTAGGCCTTAGCCAAAGTTGGTTGCCTCAACATTGCAAAACGAAACTTTGGGTGACTGCCCAGGTAGTTAGTTGTCTCTGTCATTTGTTGCACATTTTGGAAGTTTCTTGTTTGTACTTCCTGGTTGCTTAAGTAATATTACTTCCCTTCTCAGATCTTTGATGGGGTTGAAGATTAGATAATTGTAGTTACCCTCTACATTATTTAGACTCCTTGAAATAGAATGCTTAGTAAAACTTTTGTTATATGTTTCTTCTTAATATTGTTTGTTGTTTGTAATTTTATATTTATTATTTGTTCCTATTGAATATAGTTGTATTTGGTTTGGTTCTGTCTTATTTAGACAAAAGGGGGAGATGAAGGGGAAGCCTAGCCAAAAACCTTGTTTTGTAAGGCGTGTCCCCCTTGTTCTAAAGGCGTGTCCCCCTTGGTCTAAAGGCGTGCCCCCCCTTAGGCGTGTCCCCCTTAGGCTAATATTGACTTATAAAATCTTGCAGGCCTACGGGCCCGCCTGCTCTTTGTTTTCCTGCCCTCCTCGCTGGAACCTTGGATTTGTAAGTTCCCTTTCCTTTCCTTTATTAAAACTGAATTATATATATTAAAGCTTGTCTGGTGAATCATAACTGCCGATCAACCACGCACCTTCACACATGGTAGAAGAAGAGAATCAGCTCCTACAACTTATCCTCTGACTTCTACATTTGCCCTGTAGCACAAATGTGTCCCCACCCTGCCATGATG